>NC_086322.1:87042578-87342578 GCF_036172605.1 Pelobates fuscus
ACATGCCTTTTTAAACACGAATGTTAAGGTTGTGGTGATGGGCGCGGCTTTAATCGTGGCTTCAAGCGGAGAAAAAAAAAATTGCCCAGCTGGAGTCACTGGGGTTTTCGCCGGTGAGGGTCGCCGCGATGCTCCCATGGCTAAACAAATACGATAACTGTGAGGATGCAGTACTTCAGGACGGTTTCACTTGGGGGTTCGAAATTCTTTTTCAAAAATGTTTGGCTGTTCATCGTTTACATAATCTGCTTTTGGTGGAGGACTTTCCCGAAGTTTGGCACGAAAAGTTGCTTAAAGAAGTACAATTGGGACGGATGGCGGGGCCTGTTATGGAGCCGCCGATCCAGGATTTACGAGCTTCACCCTTGGGTGTTGTGCCCAAAAGGAAGAAGGGAAGTTCCGCTTGATTCACCGCCTTTCTTATCCTAAGGGTCATCACTGAATGACGACATCGATGGGGCGCTCAGCTCCGTTTTCTATGCATCATTTGACCAAGCCCATTCATCCCACGTGTCACCATTTATTAGGTTGTTTCTTCAAAGTCAAATACTACATTGATCTCGGACTGCCCATGGGTTCTTCCATCACATGTGCGTACTTTGAAAAATGTATCACCTTCTTAGAATGGATTGTTAAGATGGAGGCAGGGACTACGTTTGTGGTCCATTATTTGGACGACTTCTAATGGGTCAGTCCCTCTAATTCCGATGCCTTCAGAATTGGTTTAAGAACGCTGGAATGGGTGGCAAACGTCTGCGGGGTGCCATTAGCAGGTGATAACTGTAGAGCCACTGTGGCAGGCAAATGCCGTTTACCGCAGGACAAGTTGGTTGCTCTTACGGAAGTTATTGCACAAGTTCGGGGGTCTACGAAAGCTTTTCATATCAGTGAATTGGTGACTAGTAGCCGGTGTCGGGCTGGGAGCATTCTGGTTTCGGACGTGGAGGTCTGGGGGGATATTCCTCAATCCAGTCCCTCAATGTGCTTTACCCACATAGATACAGATTTGTTTCCACGCATAATGCAACAATTATGGTATAGTGCTCCTGACATATCAACTGGAATAAGATAGAAAATTCTACAAACCAAGCATTGAGAATCTCAAATGATAATGTCGCTTCAGTTTGCTTTGCTTGACTGCTGACCCATATAAAAACCACCGTTGCGCCCCCCCCTCTCCAAGAGCCATCACTACCCATCAGCCATATGTCGATTGTAATCTTCCCAAGGTGACAGTGCGTCATACTCCTTCCTTCAGCTGCACTGTCCAGGGAAAACCGCCAGCTGTGACAATAGACAAAATACAAAGACAGACCACACAAACACACCAAAAACACTGGGAGGGAGGGTGGGAAATTCAGTTAAGGTCCTTCAACTGATCCTGCTGACTGGTAAGTCCCCTGCCCTCTGCTCCTTTTAAAGCTCCTCCATTTTCTGCAACATTGTTGCGACTTTTATTCCAGTGCACAATTCATGGGAAGCAGTCATGCTCCCTGTGACGAAAGCAACATCGCCACTGGTTTTTGGAGGGGCCTGTTTGCCCGCCTCCTACCCTGGGACTATGGGCCCTGTGATAACCCATGTTCAAAAGTACTGTTTCTGCCCCTTGGACTTTTAATTGGAATAGATTCAAACATGTGGAGGCGGCCATCTTAAATTGTCCAGCAGTGTTTTGTCGTTGAGTGTATGGAACGGTTTTGGGCATGGGACCATGTGCATGGTGGGGCAAAAATAAGACTTCCAGGAAATTCCTGAACCCCTGAACCGATCTGGGTCATTTTTTGATATGTTGTTCACCCAGATCGGGGCTATCAAGGGATGTGTGGGGATAGGTTGTATTTTGGGGTACTTTTTGGGGGTTTGTAAAAAATTATGTTTTTTTTCTGTTTAGAGCTAATTAAGTTAGCCCATTGTCTTTGTTAATTGTATCACAGGCAGAGGGGAGGGATTGTGTACACCGTAGGGGAGTGTCTGCATGTAAGACTCTGGTTTTATTGGTTTGTTAATTCTGTGTGTGTGCCCCACAAGGTTCACGTGGGCGTCAACCTTGTAGGGAAAAACTGTTTAAAACTCAAGCTGTTCAATAAACCTTCAGACCGTCTTACTCTCAACTCGCAGCCGCGTCTCGTGTTGTATGGAACAGCTTTAACTGCTATATCACTGCTAGCTCTTGTAAGAGCTCTCTTCAGGTATCCAGCTATACTCTACTGGAGGAGAGCTCCTTCCCACACGGTCCTGGATCCAGAGGTTGGACCAGGGTGGGAAGGAGACGACGAGACCCCAGCCGAGCTACGGCGGTTCATGGAGTCTGCAATGCTTATGGTGTCTGGTGCAGTGCTGATGGTCCTTGAGAAGTGCTAGGATCATCCGTCAGCAGAGGTATCCATAACACGGGGAGTAAAGTTTACCCCTGGACAAATGGGGAAGGGGGACTTCCCCATTTGTCCAGGGGTACACTTTACTGTGATCAATGTGGTAGAGAAGATACTGGGATACTATATGGCTACTTAACTATGTATTACTAGACACCAGGAATATGTGAATCGCTAAACTGAGGACTGCCATAAGTTTCTCATACAAGGAGTCATTACAAATGTGCATGCATTAAAATACTGAAAGGCTTGCATTATAAAAGGTGATTTAAAGAAAGACCACCACTGCAAATGATTAGATTCAGATTCAATTAAACAAGTTGTACCGATTACTAGAACAACCAGCCCCTCATTCACCAAATGTGAGGAAAAGTTTTGCAGTGGATTATGGGAAAAGTAATATATTTCTGAATTAGTAGTAGCATTTGGGTTATTGGTAGCATTTGTGAATTAAATAAAAAAATAATAACTATTAACTTATATTTTACATACTCAGATTTTTAAAGATTCCAAAATATGTAGGGTTTAGAGTATATTATTTTGATCTTAAATGGTATAACAGGACTGAATGCATCAGCTTATTGCAACAATAGCTAAATTACATACATTCACTGTGTTCAACTTTTAAATCGTGCAATTAATAGTTTATCATTTTATGTATAATTTGTATTTTAGCTTTTCTGATTTCCATAGTGGTAGAGACTACATACAAGTAAGCAATGTCTTGCGAGTTTATTTCTTGCAGGTCTATGAATATACATAAATGAATATATCATCTTGTCGTACAGACAGGGACAGCGCATCCTATAGGCGACAGGTAGTCCCCATTGGGCGCAAGTTTTGAGTGACCCGGCAGGAGGGAAGCGCACAGCACTTTGTGAAGCTTCTTGTACACGGCCGGACTGAAAGTAAATGCTCTCTCTGTGAGCACTTCCTGTTAGTCCACCCGGGTACAAGAAGCAGAAGCTCCTGTACCGCGGTCCGCGCCGCCTGGCTGCTACACAGAGGTAGGAGGCACAACAGGGAAGGGATGGAGAGACCACTAAGGAACACTGGGGGGGGGGGAAGAGGAGGAGAGGAGCACTAAGGGACACTGGGGGGGGGGGCAGGGAGAGGAGGAGAGACCACTAAGGGACACTGGAGGGGGGGGACCACTAAGGGAAATATGGGGGGAGGGGAGACACCTAAGGGACACGGGAGGGGGTGGAGAGACCACTAAGGGGGGGGGGAGAGTGGAGAGACCACTAAGGGACACGGGGGGGGGAGAGTGGAGAGACCACTAAGGGACACGGGGGCGGGAGAGTGGAGAGACCACTAAGGGACACGGGGGGGGGGAGAGTGGAGAGACCACTAAGGGACACGGGGGGGGGAGAGAGTGGAGAGACCACTAAGGGACACGGGGGGGGGAGAGAGTGGAGAGACCACTAAGGGACACGGGGGGGGGAGAGAGTGGAGAGACCACTAAGGGACACGGGGGGGGGAGAGTGGAGAGACCACTAAGGGACACGGGGGGGGGGGGAGAGTGGAGAGACCACTAAGGGACACGGGGGGGGGGGAGAGTGGAGAGACCACTAAGGGACACGGGGGGGGGGAGAGAGACCACTAAGGACACGGGGGGGAGAGGAGAGACCACTAAGGACACGGGGGGAGAGGAGAGACCACTAAGGACACGGGGGGGGAGAGGAGAGACCACTAAGGACACGGGGGGGGAGAGGAGAGACCACTAAGGACACGGGGGGGGGGGGGAGAGGAGAGACCACTAAGGACACGGGGGGGGGGAGAGGAGAGACCACTAAGGACACGGGGGGGGAGAGGAGAGACCACTAAGGACACGGGGGGGGAGAGGAGAGACCACTAAGGACACGGGGGGGGAGAGGAGAGACCACTAAGGACACGGGGGGGGAGAGGAGAGACCACTAAGGACACGGGGGGGGAGAGGAGAGACCACTAAGGACACGGGGGGGGAGAGGAGAGGCCACTAAGGACACGGGGGGGGAGAGGAGAGGCCACTAAGGACACGGGGGGGGAGAGGAGAGACCACTAAGGACACGGGGGGGGGGGGAGAGGAGAGACCACTAAGGACACGGGGGGGGGGGAGAGGAGAGACCACTAAGGACACGGGGGGGAGAGGAGAGACCACTAAGGACACGGGGGGGGAGAGGAGAGACCACTAAGGACACGGGGGGGGAGAGGAGAGACCACTAAGGACACGGGGGGGGAGAGGAGAGACCACTAAGGACACGGGGGGGGAGAGGAGAGACCACTAAGGACACGGGGGGGGAGAGGAGAGGCCACTAAGGACACGGGGGGGGAGAGGAGAGGCCACTAAGGACACGGGGGGGGAGAGGAGAGGCCACTAAGGACACGGGGGGGGAGAGGAGAGACCACTAAGGACACGGGGGGGGGGGAAGAGGAGAGACCACTAAGGACACGGGGGGGGAGAGGAGAGACCACTAAGGACACGGGGGGGGAGAGGAGAGACCACTAAGGACACGGGGGGGGAGAGGAGAGACCACTAAGGACACGGGGGGGGGGAGAGGAGAGACCACTAAGGACACGGGGGGGGGGGGAGAGGAGAGACCACTAAGGACACGGGGGGGGAGAGGAGAGACCACTAAGGACACGGGGGGGGGAGTTGCATGTTGGTTTCTAGAACACAAAGCAGAATTGTCACATCACTGGAAGGGACAGGTTCTCTTTAAGGAAAAAAATAGCAGTTTCCTTGATCAGATTATGCAGAAGATTTCACAGCCTTGTAGAAGCAACTCCTGAAAATTGGGTGGACAAAAAAAAAAAAAAATCTCTGGCACAGAGCTGGAACAAAGGAAAGTCTGACAGAAAAGTTGCAGTATGGTTAGTCAGTTCTCCTTTTATGTATACGTCTTTATGTTGTAGTTTTAATAAAATGGTCATTTAAGGAACACTATTGTCACCAAAACCACTACAGCTTAATGTAGTGGTTCTGGTGTCTATAATCTGTCCCTGCAGACACAAATGTTAACTCTGCAAGGCAAAGTTTGAGTGACTGCCTCTAGGGGTGTTACTAGGCACAAATGTAAACGGCCACTAGAGGTGCTTCCTAGTCCAGTGCTGTACAGTGTGTAGCAATGGTGTTCAGAGTCTAGGCACTCTGCACGGAGACGCTGAACATTCACTCATAAAGATGCATTGATTGAATGCATCTCAGGGAACATGCTGATTGGCGCACAGCATTCTGCCATGCATGCGCAATAGCCTCCCAATGCTTTTCTACGGGAAAGCATTGGATTGTCTGAGATCATAAAAAGACTGATGGAGGTGGTGACAGCTGCAGCAAGACCGGCGGTGTGGGAGTAAAAGGTGAATAAAAACACAAACATTTTGAGAGTGATCCGAGCGGGCACGTCACCTAAAATGCCACATCAGGACTATGGTGTCAGAAATACATGTTCGCATTCCTGACACTGAAGTGTTCCTTTAAGCATCCATAACAGTAGCCAACGAAAGAGATAAAAAAAAAAAAATAATAATCAAATGCATCTTTCATGAACTAGCATGTATACAGTTGCAAGAAAAAGTATGTGAACCCTTTGGAATGATATGGATTTCTGCACAAATTGGTCACAAAATGTGATCTGATCATCATCTAAGTCACAACAATAGACAATCACAGTCTGCTTAAACTAATAACACACAAAGAATGAAATGTTGCCATGTTTTTATTGAACACACCATGTAAACATTCACAGTGCAGGTGGAAAAAGTATGTGAACCCTTGGATTTAATAACTGGTTGAACCTCCTTTGGCCACAATAACTTCAACCAAACGTTTCCTGTAGTTGCAGATCAGACGTGCACAACGGTCAGGAGTAATTCTTGACCATTCCTCTTTACAGAACTGTTTCAGTTCAGCAATATTCTTGGGATGTCTGGAGTGAATCGCTTTTTACATACTTTTTCTTGCAACTGTATATTATTATTATTATGATATTTATAGAGCGCCGTCAAATTCCGCAGCGCTTTACAATGGGTGGACGAACAGAGATGTAGTTGTAACCAGACAAGTTGGACACACAGGAACAGAGGGGTTGAGGGCCCTGCTCAATGAGCTTACATGCTAGAGGGAGTGGGGTAAAATGACACAAAAAGGTAAGGATAGTATTAGACTAGTGACAGTTGCAGAAGAGGAATCAGTTGGGAGCTATTAACAGTTTAATTGATACGCTTTTATGAAGAAGTGGGTTTTTAACGATTTTTTGAAGGAGTGGAGACTGGGTGAGCATCTAACGGAGGAGGGAAGCGAGTTCCACAGGAACAGTGCAGCCCTCGAGAAGTCTTGAAGGCAAGCATCAGAGGTGGGAGTACGGACAGAAGATAGACGTAAGTCTTCAGCAGATCGTAAGGGCCTAGACGGGACATACTTGTGTATAAGGGAGGATAGATAGGTGGGAGCAGCATTATGTAGAGATTTGCAAGCAAGAACCAGAATTTTTAATTGAGTTCTATATTTTATAGGAAGCCAATGTAGGGACTGACAGAAGGGTGAGGCATGGGAGGTGCGGGCGGCCTGGAAGATGAGCCTCGCTGCCGCATTCATTATGGACTGTAACGGCGCAAGTTGGGAGCACGTAAGACCACTGAGAAGCGGATTACAGTAGTCAAGGCGAGAAAGGACAGTGGAATGGACCAACACCTTAGTCGCATGAGAATGTCCTGGTTCTTTTGGGAAGTGTCCAGAATAAAGCATGTGACTTCTGATGCACTGACCTTTATAAAACTGGAGCAGGAGAACATAGAGATATGAAAAGGACAAGAGCAGATGTTATAAATGATTAACAAACCTAATGATAATCTATTAATCTAATAACACAGATAGGGCATGGTATCCACTGCTTAAACTGAACCTATGGTCTTGTACCCTGGCCTTCAAGAGTTATGACTCCATATGCAATTCCTCTGTAGTTCCTCATATTATAAGACTAAGGGCAAAATATCTTAAGGCATGATAGCAGGTTTGCAGTCAAAAGGATCCCTGATCCTGAATATGGAAGAGCACTAATTATCCAACTAAATACACCAAATGTTCACTATCAGATACAATTCAGTACATACTCTTGAAGGACGTGCATGGGTATGCCACATAGTCTCTAAAGTAGGAGGAACGAACTTTTAAACAGCACCAATACATGATGCTGATCCTTTAACAAGTAAAATTCCGGCTGGTCCTGCCCCTGACATCTCAGAGGGTTACACTTCAGATTGTCGGAATGGCCATATCTCCGAGAACAAGTCATGTAGGATTAGCAGTGAATACTTGCATTCTGCGTTTACCTTTGACAAATCTCTGACTGTGTTATACAATAAAATCCACTCAGGCATATATTCAGTTAAGCATTATTACTACTTTCTGTCCCTTAACAGGTGGAGCATCATTTGATTATACATTAGTAGGCTAGATGGAGACCTAAACAAGACGTGCGACAGCACAAATCATTTGGTACAGAATATCACTAGGGCAGGTAAGTGCTGAAAAGCACAAAGCATCAGTTCGCCATGTATTACATGAATGCATTTCACTGCAACAAAATAAACAGTATTTCATATAATGACAATATGATGAAGCACATTTGTTTTGAAACACTTTATCTATTCTGGTTACTAAATGTATTCAGTCTGTTTCTTAAAAAACACTATAGCATTATGAATACACTCCTTTCCTGGCTAATCATGGCAGCATTTAACATATGGGTTAGCTCCTCCCTCCAGCTCTGTGCCCAAGTTGCCATTTTAATTAAAAAAAAAAAAATGAAGTTAAATTTTTCTTTTTCCAGCTCTGAGCCTTACACAGCGCTGGTTACCGATTCGCCTTTCATGATGTCATTGAGGCATGGCGATGAAGGAGCACTGGGGACCTAAATTGCAAGGCCTTTAGTGGCTGTAATACAGATAGCCAGTAGCCGTGAATTTAACCCTGCAATGTAATATTACAGGTTTAAAAAAAAATAAAAAAAAACCACCAACTTGCAATGTTTTATATTGCATCTAGACCCTTTCATTGAGATGAAATGGCCTGGGTGGCTATGGTGTCACATTAATTAAAGGGATACTATAGGCTTCAAAACTTTAGCTATGGGAGTTAAATCACCTGTTTTTTTTTTTGTTTATGAAGCCCTAGCCACACCTCCCCCTGCTGTGATGGAGATGGCTATCATGAAAAAAAAAAGAGAAAGTTTTATTTTTCATTCAGATGTTAACTTGCTTTAGAAGTTTTGATATCCTGTACTGTAAATTCACCTTTAAGCACACACAGGAGGCTCATGTAGGTTTGAAATGGCTATTAGCAGAGCAGGAGATAAATTCTGGATTAAACAGACTGTGTAATAAAAGAAATATAAACATTTGAAGTCTCTTTACAGGATGTGCATAGAAAGGCTGTGCAAATCACATGCATGGAGGAGGTGTGACTAGGGCTGCATTTAACAAGTGATTTAACTCTCCTACATGGCAGAGAATTGAGCAGTGAGACTGTAGAGGCAAGAGCTATACACCAAAACTGCTTCGTTTAGCTAAAGTTGTTTTGCTTTTTTTCTTTTAAGTTAATTGAAATAAGGCATCCTTTTACCTACTTCCAAATCTCTTCTGCAATCTCTGCTTACCAGGAGGAGGGAGGCCTGCCATTGTGAGTACATATCCACAAGCATATTATTGTTTTTAAACACACCCACGTTGGCAGTTCACAAGTCATTATAGGCATTGTCTGCTTTCTGCCACCATCCAACAAGAGGTTTATGAAAGTAACTACTCAAAGGCTAAATTATACTCTGTTTAAAAAAATAAAATTAAAAAAACTATTGCAAGGAATGCATGACTAACTAAAAGATTATCAGACTTGAACAGTGGAATTATTATAATATAAATGCAACAGCTGTCATATAAAGTGTAAATTCATTCACAGCCACATTAAATGTACTATTATCTGATTCAGATTGAAATCATTTCATGAATGAAGCTACTCGCTGGACAGGCATAATTTATGTAAGAACATTATGTTCTTACATAAATGAGAACAAAAGAAATATAGAACATTACACAGACTGATTTCTTAACACATCCATTGTAGTTTAAAGACACATTACTATGTGTATTATTGCTGTGGAGTTCTCTTATAAACCAAGACACACCAACAATATGAAGCTTCTAAAAAAATAGAGGGACATGAGAAAAGAAAATGGCACACGCACATTGGGATTTCAGCCCAAAATAGGGACTGACCCTCCTAGATAGGGACACTTAGTAGGTATGACAACAACTGGTGTACATTAATACTGGCAGCTTAATCAGCTGTTATGCAGCCATAAATGGTCCATGGAAAAGAGCAATGTATCTGGGTTCCAATAGGACTTCACTAACCATTTGTTGTCTAGAAGCAACACCCACAAATGATCTCTTTGAATCAATAGGAGAAAGTACTTCAGTCTTGTAACAGGATCTAGTCAAAAAACAAGCCTACTTGAGTAATACCTGAAGTGGAGATCCCTGACCATTGCTTTGTGTCTACCTCTATCTCAGTTTATGCAAGGAGGCAATCCTTCCTGTAACCAACTATGGTTTTTGAACAAACATTAGTCCTTTTCTCATGAGAGGACAAGAGTTTGCACATAGTAACATCTACACAATCTAGGGTTTACAAGAACCACATTTCCATTTCACTGAATTCCAGAATTCAACAAAATAAGAAAGCAGATAAATATATACCTAAAATGAAAAAAAAATGCACCCTTTAAGTCATTGGAGACATCCCCAGAAGACGGGTGTCTTTAGGCAGCTGCCCACTCTGCTTACTGTTAAATTTCAGCTCTGCCATCAACCTCACCCAGCAGAGTGCAAACACTGAAATGTACTTTCCTTGGAGAGACAGACCCATAGGAGATATCTGAATAGACATCATCTGTGTTACAGAGTCCCTGTGTTTGTTCTAAAACTCAGCGAAAGTAGAACCCCATTATTTGTATATATTGGACATTTCTAAATGAACCCTCTCTGGGACACATACAGTTTTATAGAACCAACCTAATCCTTTAAATTCACTTTGTATTCCGGACACTATAGTGTTTCTTTGCAAATTACAAAAAAAAACTATTTTTTAATGCATTCTATAGAGAACGCTTGAAGGAAAACAAAGCCTTAAAGGGACACTATAGTCACCTGAACAACTTTAGCTTAATGAAGCAGTTTTGGTGTATAGAACATGCCCCTGCAGCCTCACTGCTCAATCCTCTGGCATTTAGGAGTTAAATCCCTTTGTTTATGAACCCTAGTCACACCTCCCTGCGTGTGACTTGCACAGCCTTCCATAAACACTTCCTGTAAAGAGAGCCCTATTTAGGCTTTCGTTATTGCAAGTTCTGTTTAATTAAGATTTTCTTATCCCCTGCTATGTTAATAGCTTGCTAGACCCTGCAAGAGCCTCCTGTATGTGATTAAAGATCCATTTAGAGATTGAGATACAATTATTTAAGGTAAATTACATCTGTTTGAAAGTGAAACCAGTTTTTTTTCCATGCAGGCTCTGTCAATCATAGCCAGGGGAGGTGTGGCTAGGGCTGCATAAACAGAAAAAAAGTGATTTAACTCCTAAATGACAGTGAATTGAGCAGTGAAATTGCAGGGGAATGATCTATACACTAAAACTGCTTTATTTAGCTAAAGTAATTTAGGTGACTATAGTGTTCCTTTAACCCCTTAAGGACCAAGCTTCTGGAATAAAAGGGAATCATGACGTGTCACACATGTCATGTGTCCTTAAGGGGTTAAACAGATAGAAACCTTATTTTCCATGATCTTTTCAGGGCTACAGGGCCTGATAGCCATTAACTCTTGCTCTGTAAGGGTAACTCTGTAACATGCAGTGATTGGCAGAGTTACTGACCATGAATGTGAATGAGTCACAGCCTTGCTCTCTCTGTGGAGGGGAGAGATCAGCCCAAGCCATTTGTTCAAATGCCACAAGCACAACTGGGACAAATTAGACACAGGAAACCTTTGGGATAGAACTCCAGCTGTGTGACTGACAGCTCTGGGCTCTATCTTATTGCTGCAGTATGTTATACAAATGGTTGCAGTTACAAGCCTATCTCAGAGCAAAGAGTGGGTGCGGGCACACTCTGCACCAATAAACCTTGCAATTCAAGAAAAATTAAAAAAAAAAAAAAACTAAGGATTGCTCAGGTATATCTATCTATAGGCGCAAATAAAAGGACTGACTCGTTTTAGTGTTCAATTAAAATTCCCACAGTGTATTTCAAGTTCATATGGTCAACCACAGAGTAAAAACGTGCGACACTGCATCCCTCGTATACTGTTGTTGTCTTCGAAATCCAGCTGAATAAACACGCATGTAGAGGCTCCTCCGGGGCAACTTGTATTGACAAGCATAGCTCAGAGTAGACAGGAGCAGCGTGTAATGACGCCTGTGGTAATGCAAGTGACACAGACAGACGCTGAGTAAATATCCTGCAATTTATGTTTGTCACCTTTATTCTCCAGTCAGTACTTGGAGTAATTAACACTGCGTATACGGCTGTATTTACATCCCTGTATCACTAAGTTACAGCCTCCCACAAGTTAACACATGTTAAAAAGCAACACATTTTGAAGGGGATAGTCAGTGGGAAGTTTAAATGCCAATAATGGCATATGGGTACAGATGGACAGGTATAAGAAACACAAACAAGTTATGCCCATTTTCCTTGCATGTGCCTTAACAGGAAAATTATGCTTGAAATCCCGGAACAAGACATTTATCGAGTGATTCTGGGATGAAGAGCAACAGTGTCCACATTGGAAACAAATCAAATATTTAATTACACCAGAATTGCCGTTTATATTGTATTTTGCTCTGGGGCAGGGCTGTGGTTACACGGGTTAAAAACACATTGATTGCATGGGTGACACTATTTGCTCACTTTGGGTTATAGGAATTTATTTTAGATTTTTTTTGTTTATTATTATTATTGTGGCACTCTTCAACATTTACTTAGTTTGCCCTTTATCACTCAAGAATTAAAACAGCATACAACTTTATTCTAAATGTGTTAACAATCTGGTCTTTAATGATCTTATTCCAAAATGGAATGCCTTCTGCATTCATAGAGTGTATGGAGCTGCTACAGCTAAATTAGATAGACATTCCATGCGGAGAAGGTCTTCAGGGACCAGATTGTGAGGTTGGCAAGATACACCATTGGTCCTTAAAGCTGCATCGTCACGGGACTTTGCTCAATTTGCAAAGTCCCCTTGACTGACATTGTTCATGGCGATTAGGTGTCTGCGAGGGGAAGGCAAGGGTGAGATTATTGAAGCAAGCCAGGAGCCAACGTCACTGCTGTATTCTCACGCATGCGCGAAAATAGAGCATGAAGGCCAATGGGGAATCCAGCAAGACCGCGGGATCCTCCATAGACCTAACCAATACCATGAAGCATTCACTGAAGACAGCTGCAGGTCTTGACACATAGGCTCTTCGTTGTGTCAGGAAATGTCAGGCGGAGGAGAAAATATACTACTTTGTCTCTGTGTTTCTCTTGACTGAGTTAGAATTTCAGTGGAATTCCAACAGTCATGATGAGTATTTCATAGAGACGCTAAGTTTATGAAATACTCATTTTTAATATGGGGGTTACAGTGACACTTTAAAGCATGAAGAGGCTCTCTTTGTGTGAATATTGAGTAGTGGAGATTAGAATGCAGTGGCAATACAGAGAAACAAGAGTATAGACATAGTTGCATAGGCTGAAAAGAGACATGTGTCCATCAAGTTCAGCCTTCCTCACATTTGTTTTTTTTGCTGTTTTTTGCTGTTCCAAAAGAAGTAAAAAAAAAAAAAAAAAAAAAATCGAGTTTGAAGCAACAAGCTAGAAGAAGAAAAAAAAAAATTAAGAAAAAAGTCCCTCGACCCCAGAATGACAGTCATATATATCCTTGGATCAAAAAGCCATTATCCTACACTGAAAAATTATATAATTAACTATTCTGTTTTTGCAAGTATGTATCTAGTTGCTGTTTGAACATCTGTACGGACTCTGGTCAAACCACTTCTTCTGACCTTGGCCACTGCTGATTGACACTGCACAATGTTGCATAGTTTGTCATCTATAACAGTTCCCAAGTCCTTTTCGTGTGTTGTTATCCCTAATTCGCTTCCATTAAAGGACCACTATAGTGCCAGGAAAACCTACTCGTTTTCCTGGCACTATAGTGCCCTGAGGGTGCCCCCACCCTCAGGGTCCCCCTCCTGTCGTGCTCTGGAGAGAGGAAGGGGCTAAAATCTTACCTTTCTCCAGCACCAGTCAGGGAGCTTTCCTCCTCCTCTCCTCCTTCCTAGCGACGTCATCGGCTGAATGCGCATGCACTTCAGCTTAATGAAGTGGTCTGGGTGCCTGGTCCAGTTAGGGTTAACCTTTTTTTTTTTTTTAATAAACCTAGCAGTTGGGAAGACGCCAGTGTCCATAGGAAAGCATTGTAAATGCTTTCCTATGAACTGGCTGAATGCGCGCGCGGCTCTCTGGTCCATGGACTCTGGTATCCTTAAGGGCCAAGTTCTTCCCCCGTCAAGGGAAAACAGAGGGTCTGGATGGTGGTCGCCATTTCCAGCGGGCGATCCTACGCTTCTGTGGATTATGCTTTGAGGCAGTGCCTCGAAGGGCTCTCAGCCTAGGCAGGCGAGCAGCAGCATTGGTAGGTGATTGTGTAGGAGCATCGTCCAAAGGAGTTCTGCTCCACTACGTTTGGATGCTGCCCTTCAAATCTACCCGCCGTTAAAGTAAAGATGCCCGAGTGCGCTCTTGCATTCTGTGCCAGAATCGTTGGAAAAACTCATCCCGGAGCTGCAGGGTAGTCGATGGGGACACAATGGGGCCTCTGTTGCACAGTCAGGCCTTGTGAGGTTGATAAAAGGGCAGTCGCCCTAAAATCAGCTCAGGCTCAACAGGTCCACCCTGCTTGAATGCTTGGCTCCACCCTTCCCTCCCCCCCTTATTCTGATTTATATATTATTAAAATAGATTTCTGCTGAAATGCTATTAATTTTAATGAAAGTGTGGTACAAATGTAACAGAATAAAGAGGAAAAAGTAAAAAGTCCACATTTTAACATTCATTTCACAGCATTGTAAACCTAGAGAACAATCATTCCAGAGCTATGATTTGACATTCCTTTAATGAGGGAAGCTGTTCGTGAATGTCATTCTGTGGATGCCACTGTGAGAGAAGACTCTTGAAAAGATTGCTAAAAATGTGGTCAGAATTTAAATCCTGTCACAACACAAGCCTATGTTACAAAAGAGAAACTAATTAAATTTAATAAAAAAACACACATAAAATAAATAAAATAAATAAAAAAAAACTACAAACAACCTTTAATCATGGGATTCATTATGGTGCGCTCCCTTAAGGACACATGATATGTGTGACATGGCATGATTCCCTTTTATTCCAGAAGGGGTTAAATTAACATTAATATCCAAGAAGAATGATATTGTAGGTTCTCTACAATATCGCGCGGCGGTCCGTTCAGCACCTCGGTCAGCTCCCAGTGTAAGTCTCTCGCGAGACTTACACTGGGAGCTGACAGAGGGAGCTGCACAGACCGCGCGGAGGAGGAGGGAGCTGACAGGAGCTGCAGGAAAGGTAAATACAGCTCTGCCAGCCCCCCTCTCCCCCCCACTGAACTACCAATGACACTGGACCACCAGGGAAGGAGCCCCCCTCCCTGCTATGTATCAAGCAGGGAGGGGGGCCGAAAAAAAAAATATAATTAAAAAAAAAAATAATTAAATAATAATACAAAAACAAAATAATAATATATATAAAAAAATAATAATAATAATTAATAATATATTAAATGCCCACCCCCACCAACACATACACAAACACACACTGCATCACACACACTCACACTTCATTCATATACGCACACTGCACTCACACGCACACTGCACTCACACGCACACTGCACTCACACGCACTCACACTTCATTCATATACACACACTGCACTCATAGACACTGCACTCATACACACACACACACTGCATTCATTATATACACACACTGGAAATAAATATTCAATTAATATATACGCACACACACTGCACTCATACACATACACACACACACACACTGCACACACACACACACTGCACTCATACACGCACTGCACTCATACACGCACTGCACTCATACACGCACTGCACTCATACACGCACTGCACTCATACACGCACTGCACTCATACACGCACTGCACTCATACGCACTGCACTCATACGCACTGCACTCATACGCACACACTGCATTCATTATATACACACACTGTAAATAAATATTCAATTAATATAATTTTTTGGGGATCTAATTTTATTTAGAAATTTACCAGTAGCTGCTGCATTTCCCACCCTAGTCTTATACTCGAGTCAATAAGTTTTCCCAGTTTTTTGGGGTAAAATTAGGGGCCTCGGCTTATATTCGGGTCGGCTTATACTCGAGTATATACGGTATTTAAGGTAAATTACATCTGTTTGAAAGTGAAACCAGTTTTTTTTTTTTCATGCAGGCTCTGTCAATCATAGCCAGGAGAGGTGTGGCTAGGGCTGCATAAACAGAAACAAAGTGATTTAACTCCTAAATGACAGTGAATTGAGCAGTGAAATTGCAAGGGAATGATCTATACACTAAAACTGCTTTATTTAGCTAAAGTAATTTAGGTGACTATAGTGTTCCATTAAGGATGGTGCCAGATAAATTACCGTATATACTCAAGTATAAGCCGACGCCCCTAATTTTACCCCAAAAAACTGGGAAAACATATTGACTCGAGTATAAGACTAGGGTGGGAAATGCAGCAGCTACTGGTAAGTTTCTAAATAAAATTAGATCCTAAAAAAATTATGTTAATTGAATATTTATTTACAGTGTGTGTGTGTGTGTGTGTGTATGAGTGCAGTGTGTGTGTGTGTATGAGTGCAGTGTGTGTGTGTATATGAGTGCAGTGTGTGTGTGTGTATATGAGTGCAGTGTGTGTGTGTGTGTATGAGTGCAGTGTGTGTGTGTGTGTATGAGTGCAGTGTGTGTGTGTATGAGTGCAGTGTGTGTGTGTATGAGTGCAGTGGGTGTGTGTATGAGTGCAGTGGGTGTGTGTATGAGTGCAGTGGGTGTGTGTATGAGTGCAGTGGGTGTGTGTAAGAGTGCAGTGTGTGTGTGTATGAGTGCAGTGTGTGTATGAATGCAGTGTGTGTATGAATGCAGTGTGTGTATGAATGCAGTGTGTGTATGAATGCAGTGTGTGTATGAATGCAGTGTGTGTATGAATGCAGTGTGTGTATGAATGCAGTGTGTGTATGAATGCAGTGTGTGATGCAGAGCCTTGGTGGGGGGGGGGGGGCATTTTTATTATTATTTTTTTTAAAGAGCTCTGGACAGGAAATAAATACCAACACTTACACAAGCATGGACCATCACTGTACAGATACTGCTACAACTTAGAGGAAGGGAGGTTGCTCAGACTGTAAGGTCTTCAACTAAATGTATAGCATTTTACTGGCATTTCTTTCTGTTCAGTGTTAAACCATTTTAATAGAAAATCATCAAAGAAGATTGAGGCAAGGCCAAACATGATACAACTCCCCACAGTGAAAATACTAAAAATTATTAGAATGCATTACCTCTAGATCGCATATAAGTTGGACTTTGAGGGCTCCTTCATGGGCTCAGAAACATGAGAAATCATGTGCAAAGGAGAACAGTGTTTCAAATGTTATACTGCATTGCTATAGATACCCTTAGCAAGGGGCAAGGTTTTACACACAGTTTTTTTGTTGTCGTTTTTTTAAAAAACATGGGCTAAAATCCAAAAGGATCAGTGACCAGAAACCAGCCATGGACTGTAGTTGTGACCTTGAGGGCATCATCAGAACGGCACTTGTTCAGGTCTGGAAGTTAATCTCTCTCTGAGAATACAAATATGTACCTAAAAATGCTACAACTCTCCCCCCTCCTCCCCCTCCCCCTCCCCCTCACAGTGCAAATAAAATGTAAAAAAAAATAATTTCGTATGTAAGCTTTGATGGGTCCTTCTGGGCATATACAATTGAGAAATCATGTTTCCACAAATATTCCAGACTTCCCAGCTTTTTTTAGTAACATTTTTAATGGCAGCCCATTTCCTCTGTCTAAATAGAAACTTTAGCCTGTGTATTGTATTGGTATGTATGTATTATGCTCTGCTCAATGTATTTATAAATAAATACTCATTGTATCTCTGGATTATACCTGGTTATATGTATTCTATGGATAACTCTGTTGAATGGGGACCACCATTAGGGGTTGAGTACATGAGGTTAAGCAGACAGAAGCCACAATTCAGAAGATGGTGGATATAGACTTAAAGAGCAGGGCCAAATTCCAGGGGAGGAGTCTGGTACCCTCCATCTTAAAACATTACCAGCTGCCAATGGCAAGGTGTTACCAAATAGAAGAAAGGGTATATTTGAAAGTTTAAATCTAATAAAATGAACAGATATTGGTATGGGAGGAGCCACTGAGATAAGGCCATACCCGAATTACATTTTTAAAAAAAGGTACACATATTAGAAAGTCTCCTCTTGCAATAAATCAACATATTATACAGTATAGAAAATTGAGCCAGTTATAGATAGACTTTGTTGAAGAAATTGAAATAAAATATTAAGACACATTTAGGTTAGCTGTGGGGACATTAAAGTGTTAGGCAGGCCCCGCCCCCAGCATTTGTTAGGTCATTGTGGATTGCACCAATTTGCCCCAAAATTACTCTTTATTTCTATTTTGAGGCAGATGGAAAAAAGGATCCATAAAACAGCTGCTACATGCTACAAATACTTTATCAATTATTCTTCAATTCTTAGAATAATATATTGTTTGACTGCCAGATAATGTTTGCAATGTCATTAAAGAACAATTTCATCTTAGTGAAGTTGTTTGGAGGTAGGGAAGTCCTGGACACTGGGTTTAAACAGTTTTCCTAGGTACCCCACTTGCCATTTTCCCTCCCATGGTCCTCGCTTGTCACTGCTGCCCAAAACAGAAGCAGAAAGGAGTGCAGCGGGCCACAGTAAGGACCGCACAGGGCAAGGCAGATTAGTGCTTTGGGATTAAAATCATTCAAAAAAATGTAACCCCTTAAGACAAGGTGTTACCCAGTGACAGCTCTCCTCAACACAACTTCAGTAAAAAAAAAAAAAATAATAAAAAAAATATATATATTGTTTTGAGTAGAGCGAGTCACTTTAAAGATCTTGTGCAAGCTTTGCATTTAACATACACAAGACACATTTGGTCTTTAAAATTGTCCCCGTGATACAACAATAAGACAAAACCACAGTACCAGTATTGCGTAGGAGGGGACAGTGCAACCTAAAACCAATCTCAAAGGATCACCAACGTAACAAGATTTATTGATTTATCAGTAGTGGAAACAAAAATAAAACCTAGATTGTTTCTAGTCCATTAATAACTGGTTTCAGATGCACTTGAGATAGAGGGATTGCAAAAGCTAGGACGGATGGAAATTTGTGACAAGAATACTTGATACAGAACACAAGTAAATGTTACACCACATGCTTTCACATAACTGCTTCAGGTTCCATATTCTGCTTGCAGAATGAGCCAAGATAACTTCTATGGTATCAGATGTCTGAAGAACGCTAAAAAATCATTTCTAAAAGAGAAGATTATCCACCCTTGAGCCTTCAATTGCCTTAAAACAGTTAAAAGTAATTTTGAACCGGCTTAAGCACTGCAAAGTCAAGAGCAACATTAATCTACAGAAAACACAATGTTTGATCGACCGGCGTTTATCAAGAGAGGTTAGATTTATAAATATCTCTTCCATAGCTTTAACAAATATCATTGAGAGGCAAACCTAGAAGAACGATACCAGGGATAGGCAACCTTTGGCACCCCAGATGTTGTGAACTACGTCTCCCTTGATGCTTTGCCAGCATTGTGGCTGTAAGAGCATTATGGGAGATGTAGTCTGAAACTTCTGGAGAGCCGAAGGTTGCCTACCCCTGCACTATGTCCCACAAGAGGATTACGATATAAATTAAAGGCACTGGACCACATCTAAACCGTTTTACTTCTACCCCATTCCGCCAATTTAATACATTTTAAAAACTAATCTTAATAGTAGAACAAAAACATTTTTTCGATTAAAGCTCGTTTAAAGCTCTACCGTTCCACTATATCAATCATGTTTTGTTAGAATTTCGAGTTTGTCTTGTTTGCCTATTGTACAGTGCTGCGGAATATGTTGGCGCTATATAATTGTACTTGCTGAGAATAACTCCACGTGTGTCTTAACAGAATACATCTACTCACAGTTTTATTACAGTTATGTCGACTTAACAGTCAGGCAGTGAATATAATCTCCGATTAGTAAATTTGACCAAAGTGTCATATAGAAAATCTCAAGAACATGCTTAATCGTAAAGTTCTTGATATAAAAACCAAAGAAAGGGTTACATGCCTACTATCAATTTGTATATTTATATTTGCTTTTGTATTACCCAGCCATATTGCACTGCTGCCACCCACCCTATGTGTTCCCTGTTAAGGGTTAATAAGTGTGTAGGGGCCGGAATATACCCCTTTAAGCAGCAAGGAGAATTGTTAGTGTAGGACTCAATTAAGTTGCACTTACCCCTTAAAGTATTGGGTGTATCAGTAATATCTGTATTTTATATGTAGACCTAATTGTTCAATACTATGAGATTAAAGTGATAAATTAAATTAAAGTGCATGAGGCGAGTAGTGCCAACGCACATTAAAGCCTATTATAATCTCTAAACTCTTGGGCTTCTGGGCCTATATGGTGGCAGTAAGACCTTCTTGACAGCAGCATGTGTCTTCCAATGGAATGTATGTATAAGAATGAAGAAAAAGAGACCAAACTGGGTGCAGTACTTAAGGTGCTTTAAAATAGATATGTAGCCCAAAATAAAGTGCTCCAGCTTTTTAAATCTGCACAGGGATTTGGGATAGTGTACAAGTAACTTTTTCTTTGGTTTTTATTGTATGTATTGGGGCTGATGTGTACTGTGGCCATTGCTGCTGCCCAGGAGTAATGAGAGTTTGAGCATATAGCTTATTTTTGTATAGTTGATATTAAATGGTAGTTTGCAATGATGTAGATTGCTGGCGTGAAAGATAAAGAACCTGTCACTGAAGAACTATGCCAGCATGTATCCATAAAATCTCCCCAGGAGGTTTGCTCTTTTACAAAATATCTCTTTCAAAAACAGCAGAGACAAGTGAGTGGGAGAAGGAGAAAGCTTCCCAAAAGGGTGGGAGGATTGGATAATAACTGACAGCAAGGAAGCAGAAAACAAATAGCACATCGAATTGGCAAATTAAACTAAAGAAATGTGTAAAATGCTGATGGGACAAATTGGCTCACCTAGAAACAAAATCTTTTGGATAGCCTCACGTACAGTACATCGCAAACATTCTTGAATGGATTTAGAATTTGCATCCTTGCAAACTCCATTTGGACGCTAGTCCAGAAATCTACAATTTCTCTTTAAAAAAATAAATAAAAATTAAATAGATTTCATACAATATTCCAAACTCAAATCAAGACGTTGTGTTCAACTACATCTTTCCATCAATTTCTTTTCAACGTTTATTAAATCCAATAAAATGTTATCCCTATCTTTTTTGCTTTCCTCGATTCTAAAAAGATGTATGTATTAAGTTGTTGAAGGTTTTCCATCTACAAGAATATAAAGTAATAGATAGAAGAATGCAGTGACGCCACACATAATAAAAGATGCCAGAATGCAGTGACATACTGTCAAAAGAAAAAAGGTTAAAAAAAAAAAAAAAAAAAACAACATCATGCGATAATACAATATTGAACTATTCAGGTTATATAAACTATGTTTCCATACAGGTATATGAAAAGTTTTGGAGGATGTTCACTTTTTCCCAATTGTGAAATAAATGTGTGTAAAATGTACATAAAATACACTTTATGCTAGAATCGATCCAGTCTACTTTAGAGTTTTGATACTTTTAAAATACTTTACAGACTGCACAAATAAAGTACTTATAGGGATTATTTCCAAATCAGGGAAAGTGGAAAATGTATTGATTAGTTTCAGAAAGCAATTTTGCCAAACCGTTCCCTTTATTCTAATACGTGATCTCTGTGCTTTCAAAGGGGTACAGACTTGTAAACTGTTCATACACCAATGCACCATCATAGGCCAATTCATCTTGCAAAGGCAAGTAAGAGCAGAAATGTGTATGCATTATGCGCCCATTGTGGACTTGTATGACCATCCATTTCACAGTTCGGGACCTCAGCCAACACGTACCCAGCATTAGGTCCTAGTGTGGAAAAAAACGAGAGACTTGTCTATTTATAAACAGGTATTTTTACTTTCAGACTTTCCACTAAGGCATTATTGGGTCAGGGGAGACGGTCATTTGGGGGGGAATATGAAATCCCATCTCATGGAGAGAGTTATTTTTAGGAATCATGGGGGGGGGGTGGAAGGAAAGGATTACATGTCTGTCAGTCACAAATAATCTCACAGAGACTTTAAATCTGAAACTTTTTTTCCGTTTCAAGAGTGACCATACAAGAAAAACGAGCATACCAGAGAATGACAGTCTAAAACACTTTCACTACACAATACATGACAAGTATTCCAGAAGAATTCCTTGGATGCTTTTCCAGATTAACCTCTTCACTGCGAGATTACTAAATCATTAGTAATTCAAGGATTTATTGCTTGTAAATGTGTATATTTTATGCTCTTTGGTTCTTTAAGTCTTGCTTTTTAGTTTCTTTAAAATCACTATATTACAAGTTAAAAAGATTCACCTTCGAACCAGTACTTTGTGGTATTTAGACCAACACGACAAACATGGAGGGATTTTTTTTTTTTATAGCAAAAGCAATATATTTTTACTGATAGCAGGAAATTTGTTTGTGTTGTACATTTTTATCACTTTGATTGCATATTAGAATTTTTCTTATAAGCGATTTAGTCTACTGGACTTGTTCACTAAAGGGATAATTGGGAGGAAATCAAAGTGAAATCTAAATTTTAGACCAAAATAGAGGAATTGGAAGCATAGCTAACTTGAAGAATTTTTGCTATTGAGCGATTTTGACCTGAAATTTGAAAACCCCATTGAATTCCCCCAACAATTCTCACTTTAGTAAATAATCATGCACATCTTGTAACACAAACAAACAATCTATATGCTAACAATTGTAAATGAGCTTAAAAGCAACATTTTTAAACTTGAAATTATTAGTTGGACACAAATTATATATATATATATATATATATATACACATATACACACACACACACACACACACACACACATCTCCAATTACAATAGTTACTTGTAAGAAATAAAACACAATGTTAAATTTAAATTCCAAATTAGAATAAAACAAAAACAAAACAAAAAAATTACAAACTACTATTTTAAAGAAAATGTTTAGCTGAAATGTTAAAAAAATAAATAAAAATAAAAAAAAAGTTAGGAAAGATCTATTAAACCTAAAAAAGGGGAAAAATAATAATAATTATGTTAAGAATGAACCTAGCAGGATATAGGTGCGGAAAAAATACCAACTATAAATGTTTGTTTATCCATACTGAATGTCTATATTTAAATGTTTAATGCCTGCACATTTTAATTTGGTATTGAACTACACACACACACAGCTTAATCCTAAAACCAAATTAAATATGAACATTTACTCAGCATAGCGGGAAAAACTATTACAAATTACCTTTAAATTTTAGTAACCGTGGGTAACAATAAAGTTTATTTTAACCCTAAGAAAACAAATGTATTTTTCATTTGTGTCTTGGAAAGTTTCCATGCTATCCTGACATCAGCCCTAAGTAAATCCACCTGGGAACACATTTAATTTAAGACCATATTAATAAAAGGATATATCAGCTTCTCACTTTTATCCCTTGCAACACACCCACGTATTAAAAAAATAAAAAGGAAAAAAATAAAAAATTAATATGAAACAAAACCGGATCCTTAAAGAAACAGCAAATATTCAGTCCTGTTTATAATCGGGTTACTATAGGAATATCTGTCAGCGTTAGGCACACTTACAATACTCATTACTCTCATACTGAAAACACAATCTTTCAGCTTTTCAAAACTGACAAAAATGTAAAAAGTTACCAAACATTTAAAGAGCCTACAGTACTATTTTTTGTAAGAATAGCTGTAAGTGTTATAGGAATAGTTTAATTGGTGTGCATGACATCAATCTCATGTTACTGGGTAGATTGTTCTAAATAAATAGGCAGTGAGTACGTTTGCTTCTCACATTATGAGTACATTATTGAATGCAGTACAAGGAAGACTGACTAATTACACATTATTAAAGACATGGACATTAAAAGGGAGAAGGTATTGGGGGAGGGCAGATGATCTCTCCTATAATTTTTAGCCAATAAACAGCTATTCACTATGAATTAATAATCAATTTGCAAATTGAGGCTAATTTTGGGGAAATTACAATTTATTCCGCTATATATTTACAATTTGACTACTTTCGCCTACATTTTAAAATTTGGTTTTCATTACACTATAATTTCGATGTTTGTGAATAAATCTTAATCTTTCTTATATTCGCTCTTGCACACTATTTACTTATGTCTTCATATATTTGTCTGTCATTAATAACTGACCATGAATATTCTAATATTTATCTTTAACTCTTTCATTTCAAAATCAATCACTAAAAGATATTGTATTATATATACATACACACACGTATAGGATAGTTTGCCAGAACTGGTGTAATTTGATAGAGGTGGCAAATCATTTTTATGATCATGAAAAGCCACTAAACCCATTTTTTTTATTATATGGTGTTAGCACCAATACCTATAAATGGAAAGTCATGACCACTATCTATAAACACAAGGTGAACAGGCGTGGATCACTAACATATAGAATACAAGGTGAATAGGCACATAGTCCTCACCCTCTTTTTTCTTTTTTAAATAGTCATTTATTGACAAAAACTAGAACATCACAGTTTCAAGGTGTATGGCAAACTTTAAGAAAAATAAAAAAAAAATTCTATATCAACACTTTTTGGGGAACTTGAATTATCACAACCCCTATAATTACATGAAAGATTACTCAACACAACCATGTGTGTGTGTGTGTGTGTGTGTGTGTATATATATATATATATATATATATATATATATATATATATATATATATATATATATATATATATATATGAATGATAGATAATACTCTATTAGCAGAAGGCATTATCAAAATTCATATGGCAACACCATTAATGGGTCTTTAGACAATAAAGAAGTGGAATTACCTGCCTTAATAGGTTGTTTTATCAGTATCTACATATGTTTAAATACATCTGGATATGATTAGTTTAAAAAAAAAAAGAAAAAGATGAATAATATATATATATATATATATATATATATATAAATACACACACACACACACACTATTTTATAAGCCTGGCAAGAGATTCCTCATCCATTGAGAATTCCAATTTCTCTTTCGCTATTATAATAAGAAATGTTGCCTATTTGTGAAACGTGTGAAAATGAAAGGTTGAAATTGATGGACTCATCTTTTCCCAATCTATATTACTGTGTAACTATGTGTATGACACACACAACACGGCGTACCATCTGTTACTACATTATACACAGATGTCACCAAATGTATGTAGACACCCATATAACTTTGAAAAAGAAAAAAAAGAAGTGGCTCCAGAAAAATAGATGTGTGCAATATATATACATACATATATATATATATATATACACACACACACACACAGACAGACTTGGCAGATCCACTAGTTCATGGTGATAGCTTGGAGGAAAGTCGAGATAGGGGGGATATGATAGAAACATTTAAATACATAAAGGGAATCAACACAGTAAAGGAGGAGACTATATTTAAAAGAAGAACTACCACAACAAGAGGACATAGTCTTAAATTAGAGGGACAAAAGTTTAAAAATAATATCTGGAAGTATTACTTTACTGAGAGGGGAGTGGATACATCGAATAGCCTTCCAGCTGAAGTGGTAGAGGTTAACACAGTGAAGAAGTTTAAGCATGCGTGGGATAGGTATAAGGCTATCCTAACTATAAAATAAGACCAGGGACTAATGAAAGTATTTAGAAAATTGGGCAGACGAGATGGGCCGAATGGATCTTATTTGCAGTCACATCCTAGGTTTCTATAAAGTGTCCCATCCCCCATCATAGAGTCTAGGGGGCATCGTTTTCAGTTTAGTGCCTGGATGTTACGTGCAGCCATATCAACCAAGGGAACTCGTTCGCACATCCATACATTGCCATCAGGTAAAACAAAACACACAATGTAAAAAAAAATAAAAAAAATTGTGCATGGTTATCATTAGAATAGAGAACTGAAGCATGGACCTCTGCCATGTGTTAAAAAGATAAAAAATAAATAAGAAAATACAGCTTTAACAAACTGGAAAGTCCCTAATCACTTCATGCCAACTCCTACAGTATGTAATTGCTATTTCTGGATGTAAGTGAACATATCTACATGGATATAATGCATTGTGAGTGACAGACAGACAGACATACACAAAGCCTCTAGAACCAAGCTGAGAAGTATGTGCAATAGGACATCTAACAGTTTGGAGATCTAATAATGTACACTATTAAAGTAATCAGTCCGATTTAATATAAAGCACAAATAAAACGCATTCTGCTCCAATAATTATAAACAGTCCTGAATTATATGACTGTTGCTTATTTTAAAGACTATAATATATTTATTAATAGTAACTATTAATATCTCAGATACCACACATCTTAGACAATTCCAGCCCTGGACACTGCTTTCGTGACAGGTGATAAATAAATGTACATTATTCACAGTTAAACTGTACGGTTGTACACAAAGAGTTAACGCTTGAGAGATGCTCATTTTACAGACAGGATACTCTATAGCCAATGGTTTAAGTAGTAGGTCTTGTTGTCATAGCATTAAACTATCGATGTCTATCTGGTGAGCAGCTTAACTCCCACATGTTTCTGATGAATTTAATTGATTTTGTGGACCACACATATGGTCAGGAAAATGATACCAAAAAGCCATCTGTCAATTAGATTGATGATCTAGCAGATTTTCTTTAGTTTAGAGAGGTGCTGCTATGTATTGATGCACGTTGGGTCTAGTTACACCTTCCTAGCTCATACAGACATACAGTTGGATGTATGATGGATAGCAAGATATGGCATATCGTTTGAGCGCAGCCAACTGAGACACTGCATTTGTTTGTTTTACACTGATGTAAGAGGAAGTAGCAGTCAGCACATTGTATAACACCAATTATTGATTATGAAATCCATGATATTATACAATCTTTGGCAAATAAATATATTTTTTCCCCCAAACACATTTCTGTACAACGCCTTCCAGGAATAGACATCTGGTGCTTCTGTCCAGCGTCTACAAACTTTATTTCCCCATCGGGTAAAGGGCTGGCTGAATGGTGGAGCACAGCAACTGCTGTCTGGCTGAGAGTTATAGGAACTGCAGATTAAGCAGCTAGGAGATTATCAGGCTGGCTAAGAGGAATGAGAGTCCAGCCATAACATTAACAGACATACTGTAGTTATCAACTCAGACATAATAATGGATAACATGACAATATGTGCAGCACTCACATAATCATCTACATAAAACCAGAATGTATTTTTCCTGTCATCGCCATCCTAAATCATCCTGCAAGTACTTTGTAAATCCCCAGGGACTAAAGATCGCCACAAGGAAAAAAAAAAAAAAGAGGCAAGACACACACTGTATTTGTATCACTGATTTAGAATGTCCTGTGAACTTTCATAACAGAACTGTCTATAAACTGCCAATCAACACGAATCGCATTAGTGGAATTATTGATCTCCTAAATGTCAAATTATCAGATGCAATATAGCACGCGTTTATCCTGTAAATTATAGCTGTAATATGATTATTGATATTCACTGATAGACAGCACTGGACAATTGTTTTATTGCACAGGAGGAGAGCCATAGACTAAAAATGACATTTAGCAGAATATCCCCCCCTGGCTCACTTCTAATGTAGAATGCATAGATCTGGGTGTAATAATGTGTGAGCTCTGTGGTCTTACCCTGTCTGTGCAGATGACTGGTCGGTAGGTCTCTTCAGGAGGAAGGGAAGCAAACTGTTGCATTGACAGCATGCTCAGAGTGCGCACATTCCCAGCCCTCTGCTAGACACTCTCCCTGCAAGGCTCCCTCCTCACATACTCCCCACGCAGGGATCACTGCTCCACTTAGCTTCCACGTGCAGGAGATGAGCAAGGATCCCAGCATCTTGTCAGCTACACAGAGCCAGGGACACGCCTCTGATGGACAGCAGGGCTGGGGTGGGGGGGGGGGGGGGGGGGAGACACCCACTCTGTATCCACACACCTCTCACATCTTTATTATCACTAGAACAGAATCTATAAATATGAATCTAATTTATAAATGCACACATCAAAATACAAAAACATATCACTTAACATTTCAAGAAAAAAAAATGTTACCAGGACATGGTTATATACAGTATTGGAAAATATAATACTGTATATTCATATACCAGTTTGTCATTTACTGGGTTTTATTCAGTAAATAGGGAATTGCTGAAAACTAAAATCAAAATTATCATTTTTTTATGCCATATTATCCACGTTGGGAACATAGGCCAAGTTCTTTTGGTCCTAATTCAAAAGTTTGGTTTCCAGATCACAGCAACTGGGGTTTATTTACTAAACTCGGATTCGTAGTGAGTTAAAATCCAAATGTGGAAATTTAGAATAAAATAGTCGATAAGGAGAAATGTTGCAATAAGCTTGCCTATTTTAGCCTCATTTCTTAATATAAATTTCAGTTTGCTACTGTCTGCAGTTTGGTGAATAAGCGCTAATTGTAGTGAATTGAAATCCAAATTGTAAACTATTGGCAAAAAAGTGATGATTTTGAAAAATCCTCCCAATCAGTTATGGTGTCAATAACACAACAATTTAAGCAATCTGCAGGGGGAAAACGACAAAAACAGGCTATAAACCATTTAAGAAAAGTATTGACATTAATATATAAAATATAGAAGATTTGTTTTGCTAAAAATATTTGTAGTTTGTTACAGAAGTATACTTTATCTTCCTGAGTTTTATTGAGTTCAGAAGAAACGTCATTGTTATGAATAATATTAGAGAGCTTATACTAAATATCGACCAAGTTACAAAATTAAGGCTATAATAGTCAAACTGTTACTATGGTTAGCAGAGTTGCAGAGTTTTTTTTTTTACAAATCAATCCTTTTAGACTAAATATTGACCCATCTCTTTAGGAAAGCATATGGCCTCCAAGACTAACCCTTACCTCACATACCTGTCTCTTGCCCTCTCCTAAAGGGCAGCCCACCTTATTTGATTGCAAATTCCTGTCCTAATGTGTTTTACACCCCACCTCCTATAGAATGTAAGCTCGATCGAGCAGGGTCCTCTTCAACCTATTGTTCCTGTAAGTTTATTTGTAATTGTCCTATTTATAGTTAAATCCCTTCTCATAATATTGAGAAGCGCTACGGAATCTGTTGGCGCTATATAAATTGCAATAATAATAATATTGCAATTTGATTTTCAATGCCCTATGTTCCAGGATATTTGCTAAATTGAGAATTCGAGAAGTCCGCTACGCTTTCGGTTTGGTTACCCTGGCCTTCGATTTGAAATTCACTTAGAATTCTCAATTCATTAAATAATACTGGCAGAGTTTAACAAATAAATCCATAGACGCTACCAACCAATTCCTGGTTTCATTAAGAAGCAGAGGAAGAGGTTTTCACTTCGGTGTTTGGTAAATAAAAACAGATTAACCCCTTAAGGACCAAACTTCTGGAATAAAAGGGAATCATGACATTTCACACATGTCATGTGTCCTTAAGTTGTTAATATCCAGACGTTCCATGATTTTTTGAATTTCAAATTTAAGGCCAATGTAGTTGAAGATGAAGCATAGCTGACTTAGAGAATTTTAAATTAAATTAGAAATTCACTTTGAATTCTCCCTTCAGTGAATAACCCTGTAAGTCACCATTTCCACAATCGATGCATTCTTTGCTGCATCACACATGGAAAGCAGCATTATATGAAAAATAAATGAGAACCACTTAAACATAGGAGCGGAACCTGTGAGTGACAAGCTTTCACATTGTGAGCAGCTGTTGCTCGATTTTCTGATGATGGATAGGATGCAGACTGTGGCGACAATGTCTGTATGCAAGTAACCTGCCCCTGAATTGAGTTAGGTATCAGTGACGAGGATTCTGGGATATGGACAGTGGACCTGGTTTTCAGTAAGGGACTCTAGGGGACTTATTCACTAAACACTGAATTGTAAATCAAAATAAAATAATACATTTTGCCTTTATTTTGCCATTCAGATTTCAATGTATACAATTTTGGGGTTTTATTGAATATACTCCTTATAGTTAGCTACATTTAAAATTACACCCAATTTTAGGACAGGATTTACCTAGCCCTGGTCATTAATGGGTTAAGCCAGTTAATGATTTTACCTGGGACTTTAATCTACAGGTGCTTGGGGGTTCAGAGCAGGTTGGTGAAATCAGATGCTGAATGATTTCTCAAGCTGGGATATGCAGTGTCCTGTCTGGAGGTCATAGTGTATTTTATTTACATTGAAGAAAGAAAACGATATTCATCTTGTGTGGTCTCTACAATCTATCACTGCTTGAACAGTATAGCTAATAATCTCATCACGGTGTAATCAATGTTATTTTATCCATCCTATAGTATCTGAGGATATAATTTGCAATACCACTCTCAATACCCAGTTTAGTGGTTAACCTCTTCACAAAGTTCTTTTCTGAATGGGGAAATAATGAAAGAAACATAATTAAAACAATCCCCCTACATTCACACCTCAAAAAAAAAAAAAAAACAATTCCCAGAATTATTTCTTAAAAGGTCAGGTTCAGCTCACTCTCTTGCTTGTTTTGTTTAAAATATATGGGAGTGACATAGGGAACATACATTAGAATGTCATTTTACACCACAGAACCATCAAACACTTTGATATAACATATATAACTATAACAACTTCATCTAGATGAAGTTATTATAGTGCCTACATTTGTTTCCCCTTCCCCAGTGTCCTTGAATCTAATATTTTAGTAATTAGAAGGCTTGGAAACTTGGCTTTAAGCTACACCTCCAAGCCCTCTGACCATGGGAGCCGGAACTGTGCTTCCTGGATCTCATATCCTAACACAGTGTGACGTCACAGTCTTCCATAGAGAATCATTGCATGTCATGATTCTCTTTGGCAAAATCGTAGGTGCATCGTGAGCGGCGTGCATGTACCTATGGCTCCCAATGTTCCTCTATGAGGAGCATTGTATTGGACAGCCTCCAGGATGACATCACACTAGGAGAAGGCAGTGGCAGCGCTGAGGGAGACTACACTGGAAAGAAGATGTGAAAGTAATTATTTACGTTTTAAATTTATCATTTTTTTTTTTTATGTGTTCCTTTAATAATCACTTTTTCCTACCCTTTCGATTGTTTATTTGCTTGCATAAGTGGATGTTTTAAATATCTTTTTAAGTATAAAAAGGAAAAAAGAAGTGTGACGCCCCAACTATTTACAGTTTTAGTGGTAGGGTTCTGAATAGGTAAACCAATATAAAATGGATAAACTCTCAGACCGTCTGAACAGTGATTTTGTTTGTTTATTTATTTATTTATTTCAAACTGACCATATACGTGATCTACATTTTCCACCTGTCACACATATAGCAAACACGTTCTGATTTTATTAAGACACGGAGGCTCCTATTATGCTGCACTCTTTTTATTTCCCTCATCAGCAAAGAAATCTAACATAAAAAAATTATCAAGAACATATATATAACATCAGAGGTCAATCTTCCTAGTAACCGCAACAGCCAATCAGCAACCAGTCCTTGGCATTTTAGGCGATAACCATTAGATATAGCAGCAAGTGAGATTTCTGGCGCTTGTTCCTTATGTGTACAGCAGCTAAAACTTTCCCAAACTCTTCTTTCTGGTCGTTGATACAAGTAAAGCCGGGGATGTAGGGAAGCAGCGCTTAACAAATAAAATCCTTGTGTGGAATCCAATGGAACCAATATAAGAGAGAAAACAAAATGGGACAGGAATACTAATATAGTGTAGTATGTCTATAACAGCAGAGGCAGAATATAAGGAAAAAATATAATGCACTCACACTTTTCTGGAGCTTAAGATCAGCTCCAGATCACAGCGTATGGACGGTACAATCCCTGTCTGTGGATGTTAGGATGGTTCTGGTTTCCTCTGGTATCGTATCCCTGTGCCAATAATTCATGTGGTGTATTCCAGATGATGCTCCAGTGATACATATAGGATATAAAATAACAGGAACAGTGTTCTCTGTATTGATAAAACAAATAAAATAAAGAGAAAAATATACTCACAATGGATGAGCAAATGGGGATTGCTCAGTCCTTTACAGCATAGGTGGTTTGTCCCCCACCCAGGAATGTGAGCTACAGCTTCTCCAATAAAACATGTCCAATGAAGGTCCAAGGGTACAATGAAGATTAATTCTATTAAACAAATAAAAAGAAAAATAAGTAACACACTAACACGTTGCACCTATACAAAGGCTTTTTCAAAGATTTTAACCATTAGATCACTTCCTCTTTCTTTGCTGCTCCCTCAGTTAAGTACACTGCTCCCATAGTTTCTTAACTGTGGGATAGTTATATGCTACTTTTTATAGAGCATCGTTGTGATTTATTATCATTTTATCTAATTATTATTATTTATTGTTATTTTCATTAGTTGCATTTTAATTTGATCATGTTTTATTTTCATTCAGTATTGTTAATTTTAATTGTGTACTTTGTTATGTTTTCTACCGCGCTATTGTTTTTATTATCTATTATTATTTTTTTCATTCTTGTTGTTAACTTCCTAGATATCAGCTATTAGGTTGTTATAGCTTAGCGGGATCTAGTGACAGGTCGGAAGCAGCTTAACACTAGGTAGTGATTGGTGGGAGACTTTCTTTGTACCGTCTGGTAACTGTGCTCTATCTATTTGCTACTCAGAGTACTTCTTACCCAGAGAGGATACGATCACTCTAGATCAATCAGCCACTTAGCTCTCTAGCCGGGCTATTCACCCACCTCACACAGACACTACAATTTCAGATGTTCCGCAGTCTACTCTCAGACTTCTCGAGAATGCATGGGCACCCAGCATGAGCACCTTATAATTCTGCTTGGAATGAATGTAATGATTGGTGCCTGGAAAGAGATCTGAATCCCCTATCGGCTCCTTTAACATTTTCTGACTTCTCTTTTTGAAGCAGGGAATACATACTGCACGGTTAACCTTTACCGTTCTGCGCTTTCCGCCAGACATCTGGGCATTGATGGTATCCCTATTGCACAACATCTCTTTGTCTGTCGCCTCCTTCGTGGAGTGCATTTTTCCCATCCTCCTTTACCTCGCTATTCTTCTCTCTGGGATGTTTCTCTTGTCCTCAGCTTTCTGGAGTCATGGCCAGGCAATCAATTACTATCCCTCAAACAACTCTCTGCTAAATTAGTCATGCTCTTTTGTCTAATATGATACAATAGGGTCTCTGATGTACATGCTCTTGAAATGGATGCTTGTTCATTTACTCCGGAAGGCATTCTTTTTGATATCTCTAGAAGGACCAAGGCCTCTTCCAAGTTTGTTCTTTACCCGGCTTTTCCAGAGACACCTCTTTGCATGGCATGTTTACGGGAACCTCCAGTATCCTTTCTTTCACTGGGCCGGTGTCACGACACTCCTTAGTTGATTTGCCCTCGTGCAGTACCCACATTCACCACTATCGTTGTTTGGCACTGTTCCTAATTTATTTTCGTTAAGCACTTCACCTGGTCCTTGTTTAGCACCTATATAGTTTGTTTTCTCCCCTCACTCCTTGCCAGATCGTTGTCTCTTGTCTCCTGTTTCCCCGGTTCCTGGTTCCCTGTGATTCTGGCTCCTGGCTCCTTGATCCTGCATACTGTTCCTTTGTCCTGTGTCCTGCGTTCCTGTGTCTTCCTGTGCCCTCCGATCCTGTGTTCTGGTTCCGTGGTCTCTGCTTTATTACCAGTGATCCTGACCCTGCAGCCTTGTTCATTTATTCTGCTTCTGACCTTGCTTCCTGGTGTCAGTATATTAGTCTTGTGACTCTGGATCTGTGCCCTACCTGCTACTCGTGGTAACTGCACAATCCTGCCTTTATACCAAAGGACTGTTTCAGTATACGTTGCCTGCACTATTCGTGCTTATCCTGATTTATTGTATATATTTTGTGGCATTGTGTATATATATTTTGTTTTGTCTTTTGGTTCTCTGTAATATATATATCTCTTGATTTACCCTATTCATTTGTGTCTTGGCATTTATTTCTTTGCTGTATTGGTTCCCACATTTAAAGGGACAGTGCTGTTCCAGGGCAGCACCCCTTCATGACATTACAGCCGGTCAAATTGATTATGACTCTAGCCGGCATCAATACTTCCATATTCTCTTCCCATTCGGTGCGTGGTGCTATGGCTTCTAAAGCTTCGGCTGTCGTTAAGAGGGTATTTCGCTAGCTGCCAACCGGTCATCTAAATCTACATTTCGAGAATTTTATTTCAAATCGATTCAACATTTTGCTGGAACTGTCATTTCACAGCTTTAAACTAGCATAATAGGAGCCTCCGTGTCTTAATAAAATTACCAGATTTTACTATTTCATGACGTAACGTCATGATATTATTAATGACACGGAGGCGAGTATTATCCCTCCCGCCCTTCCCAGATGACATATTAGTTGGGTAAGTTGTTGCTTCACGGTACGTCTCTGTGATGCATGTTAAAGGGAATCTCCAGTGCCAAGAAAACGATCAGTTTTCCTGGCACTGGAGGGTCCCTCTCTCTCCCACCCACCAATCCCCGGTTGCTGAAGGAGTGAAAACCCCTTCAGTCACTTACCTGAGGCAGCGACGATGTCCCTCGCCGCGGTCTCCTCCTCCGCGACGCTCCTCCTCTCCATTGCGTCGGCCAGTGGGCGAGACTGATCCCGCCCACCGGCCGATGAGACCTAATGCGCATGCGCGGCAATGCTGCGCATGCGCATTAACGCTCCCCATAGGAAAGCATTGAAAAATAATTTCAATGCTTTCCTATGGGGATTTGAGCGACGCTGGAGGTCCTCAAACAGCGTGAGGATGTCCAGCGACGATTTCCTGTGCTATAGAGCAGGAAGTGACCTCTAGTGGCTGTCTAGTAGAGGTGGAGTTAACCCTGCAATGTAATTATTGCAGTTTATAAAAAAAACTGCAATAATTACACTTGCAGGGTTAGGAGTAGTGGGAGTTGGCACCCAGACCACTCCAATGGGCAGAAGTGGTCTGGGTGCCTGGAGTGTCCCTTTAAGTCTATACAGGTTCTATCGTATTTGGGTTAATCGTTTACAAATGTTTAAAATACTATTATATGATATATATTATGATTGATGTATATTTTTCTGTAAATTACAATGCAAACATTCAGTTACAGCTTGGATATCACCATATAGTTTCTATCTTTCAGCTTAACTTCAAGGTCACTTTGGTGATTCTGTACTGACTGCCTGTTGTGGATTTGTTTTCTTCATGGTTCTGGTTCTCTTCGGGATTGCTACAAAGAGGAAGTGATCTAATGGTTACTGCCTATTATGCCAAGGACTGGATGCTGATTGGCTGTTGTGGTTACTAGGAAGATTGACCTCTGGTGTTATATATATATATATATATATATAAATATGTTGTTTGATGATTTTGTAATGTTATATTTCTTTGCTGCTGAGGGAAATAAAGAATATGACAGTCTATGTCTTCATAAGAAGCTGCATTGACCCAGTCATATCAGTCATATAACAAAATCAGGTCTGTATGGAGCAGTCAATACTAAACAAGCCACCCCCCCGTATAAAAATAAATATCCTTAAATACCACCCCAAACCATTTTATTTTCTAGGGGGACCAATAAAACTATTATCTGTTAAAAATTTAAAACAGATTAAACATCATGATCACAAGTCTTCTTCTGAGCTCTCGAAGCAGGGAAAAGCCCTTATGAAGACTTTCCGACTATTTCATTGCGTGGGTAAAGCAGCATAATACTCTCCTCCGTGTCATTAATAAATTCATGACTTTATGTCATGAAATAGTAAAATCTGGTAATTTTGGAGTCCTTTTCTGCTGTCTTAGAGCCTAGACTAAGGAGACCGGCAGGCTTTACCCACGCAATGAAATAGCTGACAGAGTCCCCCTAGGAAATAAAATGGTTTGGGGTGGTATTTAGGGATATTTATTTTAATATAGGGGGTTGCTTGTTTAGTATTGACTGCTCCATACAGACCTGATTTTGTAATATGACTGGGTCAATGCAGCTTCTAATGAAGACATAGACTGTCATATTCTTAAGAGTTTTAAAGGGACACTATAGTCACCAGAACAACTACAGCTTATTGTATTTGCTCTGGTGAGTACAGTCAGTCCCTGCAGGCTTTTTGCAGTGGCCACTCCTCAGGTTAGAAGTGCATCCTGGGCAGTGCTGCATTAAGACACTTAACTTGCCTCAAAGAGATGCATTGACTCAATCCACCTCTATGAAAAGATGCTGATTGGCCAGGGTGGCATTTGGCGTGTACTGGTTCTTCCCTGATTTCCTACTGGAAAGCATTGTGATTGGCTGATATCACCACTTCTGATTATGTCAGCCAAGCAGGCAGATCAGTGGCAGAGCCAGCAGCAGACTGGAGATTTTACTCTATGTACGGTGGCAAGGGGAGACCAGGGGGGCTAGATGGTGTTTTTACCAGTATAGGGTGAGTAATACATATGTGTCCCTGACCCTATAGTGTTCCTTTAACCCCTCCCCTACCTCGGACGTACCAGGTACATCTGAAAAAAAAACAAAAAACGGTTGTTAACGACTGCGGATGTACCTGGTACGTCCGATCCCAAATCTGCACTTACCTGATCGCTGGCAATCCACCACCGGCGATCGCGATGTGGGGACTTGCCTGGCATCCCAGGTGGTCCCCTGCGAGAAATCCATCCCCCCTCGGCAATGTAATTGCGGGTTCCTCGCGATCACATGACCAGAATAGCCGGCTTGTGCAGTGCCTGCCTGAGCTCTCAGGCTGTCTTCCTCATGCCTGCACAAAAGTTTAGAAAGTAAATAAAAATTAAAAAGTTTAATAAAGTTAATAATAGTACTTAGATCATATATAGATATATATGATCTAAGTACTTGTATATGCACATACACATTCCATTATTCTAAATGTATTTTAACCCTTTAAGACCGGAGGGCGTACTATTACGCCCTATTTTAAGCGGCTCTAAACGCCGCCGGGCGCAATAGTATGCCCTCCGGTCTTTTGTTACTTACCCGGTCGCCGGCGATCGCGGTTGGGGGGACTCCCAGGGAGCCCCCGCGGCACATCCATCCTCCTTCAGCACCCCTGGGCCATGTGAGAGTGAGGTCCTTGCGAGGACCTCACAATCACATGGCCGGGTTAGCTGCCTGCTGCATTGCCAGCAGGGGGACTGCCTGTAATGACATTTAGTAGCCCTGCTGACTGGAAATAAATTAAAATTAATTAAATCAGTGTAAAAAATAAAAAAATAAAATGATATACTTAGATCATATATATATTATATATGATCTAAGTATATATATATATATATATATATACATACACCGTCTAGGTGTATTTTACTATATATATATATATATATATATATATATATATATATATATATATATATTTATATTAATATCAAATTACACGTAGACTGATACTGATTAAATATATATATATAATGAAAAAAATTTAAATACATTAAAAAATAAAATTAAAAAAATTAAAAATAAATAATTAAAAAATATATAGATGTGTTATTTTGTTCTAACTGTATTGTGATAATATATACGTAAATATTTATGTATATAGATATATATATCACTATATATATGTCAGGGTGGCGGTGCGGTGCCCGGGACCCAGACACTTTCCAGGCGGCGGTGCAGGACCGGGACCCAGTATGCCTGATGTTCAGAGTAGGAGTCGCAGTGTGGAGGTGGATTAGCAGGGTCTGGTGCAGGGTAACCGCACGCCCCCTGGTGTTGAGCACCAGTGTTTGTGCAGCCACATACCAAGACCCTGAATCAGCTTCAGCGGATGCCAGGAACTAGGAGCATATAAATTACCAGACCTCCCAGGAGCTGAATAGGGAGGCTCTGCAGCAAGATTGTTTCCAGTACTAGAAACAAGGCAAGACTAAAGATAGGCACCAAACATGAAAACAAGACAGAACTAATAGAACCCAGAACCAGAGAAAGATAGTAAGCTAAACCCAGAACATTTACACAAGATATGAGGAAAACATGAACATAACATGGGCTGGACAGGACTGTACATGGACTGGGTATACAAACTAAAACAAGACAGGATAACATAGGCAAAACAAGAGGAGAAATAACTAAGTACTACATATGAAAATCATGGGGATTTAGTCACACTATATGATCATACATTGCATAAGCCTGCCAACAACGCCAATGTACCCAATATCTGGCAGGTCCTACACTGCCTAAATGTATGCTAAAACATCCTAAGTAGACATATATAGCACTTACCTGCAAGAAAGGGCAGAAGCTTTGAGCAGCTGCCTGCATGACTCTGAAACAGAAAGGAATGATGGAAAACAAACGGGTGTGGCAACATAAAACAAACATTTAAAGGAAACCTGGAGACTGGGAATCCCAGGGATGGACTATAGGAATGAACCCAGAAATCCCAGCATAAAGAAAACCAGACATAGAATAGAAAACCAAAAACCAAGAAAAACTAAACAAGAATTGAAACAAGAGTACTGGATACTAGAAGCCAAGGCCAGACATCTCCACAGAACAGAGCAGGACGTGACAATATATACCTATATATAAATAAAAATATTTAAAAAAAATTATATATATATATACATATATTAATCCTACACATATATTTATGTAATATTTTTACATAATTAGGTATCTTAATTACCGTATATACTCGAGTATAAGCCGAGTTTTTCAGCACATTTTTTGTGCTGAAAAACCCCAACTCGGCTTATACTCGAGTAAATAGTCTGTATTATGGCAATTCACATTGCCATAATACAAACTGGGGCTGTGGGGACTGGCATAGCTGTAACTTACCTGTCCTGCAGCTCCTGTCAGCTCCCTCCTCCTCCGCGCCGTCCGTTCAGCACCTCGGTCAGCTCCCACTGTAAGTCTCGCGAGAGCCTCGGCTCTCGCGAGACTTACAGTGTGAGCTGACAGAAGAGCTGAACAGACGGCGCGGAGGAGGAGAGAGCTGACAGGAGCTGCAGGAGAGGTAAGTTACAGCTCTGCCAGCCCCCCTCTCCCCCCCACTGAACTACCAATGCTGGACCACCAGGGAAGGAGAGCCCCCCTCCCTGCCATATATCAAGCAGGGAGGGGGGCCGAAAAAAATAATATAGTAATAATAAAAAAATAATAATTAAATTAAATAATAAATAATAATAAATAATAATAATTAAATTAAATTAAATAATAATAATAAATAATAATAATAAAAATAAAAAAATAAAATAAAATAAATTGCCCACCCCCCACCAGGGCTCTGCAACACACACACACACACACTGCACTCATACACACACACTGCACTCATACACACACTGCATTCATACACACACACTGCATTCATACACACACACTGCATTCTCATACACACACACTGCATTCTCATACACACACACTGCACTCATACACACACACTGCATTCTTACACGCTGCACTCATACACGCTGCACTCATACACACACGCTGCACTCATACACACACGCTGCATTCTCATACACACACACTGCACTCATACACACAAACACTGCACTCATACACACACACTGCATTCTCATACAAACACACTGCACTCATACTCACACACTGCACTCATACACACACGCTGCACTCATACACACACGCTGCACTCATACACACAAGCTGCACTCATACACACACTGCATTCGTACACACACTGCATTCATACACTCACACTGCATTCATTATACACACACTGTAAATAAATATTCAATTAATATATTTTTTGTCAGGATCTAATTTTATTCAGAGATTTACCAGTAGCTGCTGCATTTCCCACCCTAGTCTTATACTCGAGTCAATAAGTTTTCCCAGTTTTTTGGGGTAAAATTAGGGGCCTCGGCTTATATTCGGGTCGGCTTATACTCGAGTATATACGGTAATTACAATTAGCGGGACCTGCCTGACAACCCATGCCGAAAGTAAAGGGAATTTAATTTGCTAGCACTATATTTAACCCTATAACTTTCCAAGACACCATAAAACCTGTACATGGGGGGTACTGTTCTACTCGGGAGACTTCACCGAACACAAATATTAGTGTTTCAAAACAGTAAAATGTATTACAACGATGATATCGCCAGTAAAAGTGACGTCTTTTGCATTTTTCACACACAAACAGCACTTGCACGGACGATATTATTGCTGCAATACTTTTTTACTGTTTTGAAACACAAATATTTGTGTTCAGCGAAGTCTTCCGAGTACAACAGTACCCCTCATGTACAGGTTTTATGGTGTTTTCAAAAGTTACAGCGTCAAATATAAGGCTTGTGTTTCATTTTTTTCACATAGAAATTTGCCCGATTGGTTACGTTGCCTTTGAGACCCTATGGTAGCCCAAGAATGAAAATTACATACCATTTGCAATATTTGGCATACCATTTGCAATAGTAGACAACCCAAGGTATTGCAAACTGGGTATGTCCAGTCTTTTTTAGTAGCCACTTTAGTCACAAACACTGCCCAAAATTGGTGTTTTTTGCATTTTTCACACACAAACAAATACTAACGCTAACTTTGGCCAGTGTTTGTGACCAAATGGCTACTAAAAAAGACTGGACATACCCCATTTGCAATACCTTGGGTTGTCTACTATTGCAAATGGTATGCCATTATGGGTGTAAATTTTATTCCTGGGCTACTATACAGTCCCAAAGGCAACGTAACCAATCTGGCGCATTTCAATTTCAGATGTAACGTGCTATATTTGACCCTGTAACTTCCCAAAACACCATAAAACCTGTACATAGGGGGTACTGTTTTACACGTGAGACTTTGCTGAATACAAATATGTGTATTTTATTGCAGTAAAAGCAAACAGTATTATGACATTGACAGTTAAAATGTCATGTAGAACTAAAAAAATGACAAAATGTCTTATTTTCTGCACATTTTGTCATATTAAATTATGTTTCATAGCTAAATATTTGATATTAAATGAAAGCCCTGTTTCCCCTGAATAAAATTATATATAATAAGGGGGGGTGTGCATTTAATATGAAAGAGGTGAATTACGGTTGGAGAGACATATAGCGCAAATGCCAGGTTTTGTTTACGTTTTGTTTTGTTCACAACATGTACATTTGGCTCAGTCCTTAAGGGGTTAATATTAATATATATATTAATATTAAAATACACTTAGAATGATGTTAATTATATAAATATATATATATATATATATAAAAATGTATAAACTAATAAATTGAAAAAAAATAATAAATAATAAATAAATATTATTTTAAAATAATATTATATACCGGGTTAAATTTGTTCTAAATGTATTTTGATATTTATATACATATATATTTCAAATTAAAATACATTTAGAATGATGTTAGAAATACATACATGTATCTATCTATCTATATTTAAATAAAAATAATTAAAATATATATATATATATATATATATATATAGCCAGAGAAAATCAGCACTCCCAGGATTTGTATCAAAAAATAAAAATAAGTCTTTATTCCAACGGTCAACATTTCAGTTCCGCTAGGGAACTTTCATCAGGATAGAATACCTGAAGGTATTCTGTCCTGATGAAAGTTCCCTAGCGGAACTGAAACGTTGACCGTTGGAATAAAGACTTATTTTTATTTTTTGATACAAATCCTGGGAGTGCTGATTTTCTCTGGCTATATCTATTTAGTGCAATCTAGCACCGGGTCTGCAACTGAGTAAGTTGGAGTGCAAGGTTTCTTTTTCTTTTATATATATATATATATATATATATATATATATATATATATACTATATACACGTATATATATATATATACTATATACACGTATATATTTAAATTCTACAAATATATTTATATCATATTTTTACATAATTAAGTAATTTTATTAATTACAATTTGAGGGACCTGACAGACAACCCAGGCAGAAAGTCCAGAGAATTAGGTTCGCAAGCCCTATATTTAACCCTGTAACTTTCCAGGACACCATAAAACCTGTACATGGGTTACTCGGGAGACTTCGCTGGGCACAAATATTAGTGTTTCAAAACAGTAAAACATATCACAAGGATGATATCGTCAGTGAAAGTGCCTTTTTTTGCATTTTTCACACACAAAGAGCACTTTGGCTGACGATATAATTGTTGTGATCTGTTTTACTGTTTTTAAACACTAATATTTGTGTTCCGCAGAGTCTCACGAGTAAAACCGATCCCCCATGCACAGGTTTTATGGTGTTTTCAAAAGTTACAGAGTCAAATATAAGGCTTGCATTTCCTTTTTTTCCCATAGAAATTTACCAGCTTGGTAATGTTGCCTTTGAGACCGCATGGTAGCCTAGGAATGAAAATTACTCCATGATGGCATACCATTTGCAAAAGTAGGCAACCCAAGGTATTGCAAAATGGGGTATGTCCAGTATTTTTTAGTAGCCACTTAGTCACAAATTAGTGTTCAAATTTGTTTTTTGCCTTTTTTTTTTACACACAAACAAATATGAATGCTAACTTTGGCCAGTGTTTGTGACTAAGTGGCTACTAAAAAAGACTGGACATATCCCATATTGAATACCCTGAGTTGTCTACTTTAAATAAATATGTACATGTAAGGTGTGATTCTGACATTTATGACAGATAACAGTGTTACAATGTCACTATTGATACATTTTAAATATATATATATATATATATATATATATATTATATGTGTATACATATATATATTGAAACAGCAATGTCCTACTTGTACTTATAGCCCTATAACTTGCTAAACAAAACTAAGAACATGTTAACATTGGGTATTTCTAAACTCACAACAAAATTTAGAAACTATTTAGCATTGGTGTTTTTTGTCGGTTGTAGATGCATAACAGAATTTGGGGGTCAAAGTTAAAAAAAAAGTGTTTTATATAGTAAATTATATGATATGATGAAAATAATGGTATCTTTAGAAAGACCATTTAATGGCTAGAAAAACAGTATATAATATGTGAGGGTACAGTAAATGAGTACGAGGAAAATTACACGGCAGAAATGTAAAAACAGCCCTGGTCCTCAACGGTAATAAAATTGAAAAACGTCTGGTCACTAGTACATTGTATCATAATGTATCATAACATTAGTAATCCATGAAAGCCCCAATGTTTAGCCAATCTGAAATAAATTTATAATAGGGAAATACTTTTTAAGACACTGGAAGCAATTTTCTGTTACAGCCTTCCCGAACCCCCCTCACTCCAACCGTAAATCACTTGAGGAATTAAGATGGAAAAAATATAATTTCCTATGTGGACTAGTATGAATTACATACCATCCCATAATCCAAAAAGGGCAGGAAATAATTACTGGTGAAGTTGTTGCTAACAAGGTACAATTTGTTTAACAAGCCAAGTAAAATTGCCGTAAATTGCACCTTTTGACCCTCGCTCTACAGCAGAATCCGAAAAACCTATTTCCCCTTTTAAATCACTGATTCCAAACAGGAGTAATGAATAGGCTTATTATCAGCAGCCGCAACATTGGAAAGGTTACATTTCTGGAGTTTTCTAACATTCTGACTAATTAGAGTATAAAATGTTAACATATTACTTCCTGGACTCCTTTACAATTATCAGTTGTTAATGTAGCATTTATCCCTATTATTGCTATCCACGGAAATCATTATTATAAGCTATTATTAATGGAAAGACATTTTCCATTCATTTGAAGCTCCGTAGCACGTTTCTCTAATAACAACTGGTGTAGAACTGAAAGGTTGACTCACTGAATGTAGGGGAATCGAGATTTGTATTGCCATGAGCATTACATTGTTTGTTAAAGCATAGGGCATTGGGATGTTTTTAGCTGCAATCTCTAGTAAAGGTTAAGGGTATACTCTAAGCACCATAACCACTACAGCACTCTGAAGTGGTTATGTTACCAGTAGATATACAGGGTTATTCCCTAAAGTGAGAATTCAAAGTGACTTGAAAGGCCGGAGTAACTAAACTAAAAGGAACTGTAACGATACCTTACCTTGCGTAGTCGGCAAAAAGTGCCGAAGTAGTCCAAATGCGACCACGCTCCCGGACCTTTTGGGGGCGTGGTTTTAAAGCTATAAACCCCACACTATATAAGGGCGTCCCTGTCAGTTGTCAGGCGCCCTAGTGTGGTTCTTGTTGGTTCCTCTAGTGCTTATTATTATCTTGAGTGCTTTTCCTGGTATTTGACTATTGGCTATTCTGCTCTCTGGTTATCCGTATTTTGGCTTGGTTATATAGTTTGTCCGTCTTCTGTACTCCCTTGACCTCTGGCTATCCCTTTGACTACTCTAAGACATTAGTCCGCCCACTCTAAAGTCCGGTATACGTCTTCCTCTGGGTTATACTCTGTGTGAAGGGGTCACTAACGTGACAGGAACGGCTGATCTAGAGAATTCTTCCAGTTTGACAATGTGTACCTAAAATTTAAAATTAACTTTCAATTCACATTGAATTCTCAGTTTTGTGAAGAATACTCAGGGTAAGGCACTTAGATTGCCGTGTCAGGCGCCCACGGTCCTTCCAGTCAGCATTACTATTATAAAGAGGAAGTTCATACTTTAACAGTATCATACCGTCTCATTTCAGGTTTTGACCGTAATCACTGGCTTAGAACATCAGCTAATCATTCATAATCAGGGAATGAATAGAGGATAAATCGAATTAGATTTAAAAATACCGCTATATCAAGTTTAACTCTTTCAGTCATTCTTTTGCTTGTGAACATATTCACACAATAATTAATACATAGTTAGTACATAGCATTATTATATTGCTAGACATAGCTGCGTACATAAACCCAATAAATATATCTTCTTACTGATATTGTCCTCCTAATAGAATATAGAAGCCACTATAGATTAAAGGATTCTTACGTGATACGTGAATACAAGAGAGGATGACAAAAAATTGGAATAAGGATCGTTAAAGAAAATGGTTTGTCAGTCGTTGATTCAATATATATCAGTGTAATTAAATCAGTGACAATACATGTGAGCCGTCTAGGAATAGATGCTACTAATACAATAGGCATTGTAGAAAAGGAGATGCCTTAACTCCAGTTAGAATGCAAAAGATACAGAATGAGAATCCTCAGTGTTTGGGGAAACTATAAACAACGGGGAACGAGGAGACTGGCCCTCAAATAAGAACACAGAAAAAAGGGAACACATATCAATTAAGAAGCCCTGAACGATATAAGTGGCAAAAGTTTATGATAACAGTAATATGATATTATTGATTATTTAAGCATATACGGTACTTAAAGTGTACAGAAATTATATAATCTTTTATCCAATTTGCTTCCTTTAAAAAAAAAAAAAAATCAATGCTAAACCACCGTAATGTCTAAATCAGCATCTTTCTGATGATGAGCTACCACTTTTATTCACAAGAATTGTAGAGAATACACAAGCAATTACAAATACAAGGTAAAATTGCTATTTTGGGGTAAAATTTGAAACTGCCTGTTCAGTTCCTAACTACCTAACCCCTGCATATCTATGAGTCTTACACACTAAACAACACATTGAATCTAGTTGGAAACTAAAGCAAAAAGTTGGAAACTAAAAAAACCAAAACATTAAGCTGTTATTATTTTATAAATTGTGAATAACTATATAACTATAGTGCAAGAAAACTAGAGAAATTTACTTTATCTTCCTATATCAAGTACATTGCATTCATTTGATATAGTTAAAGGGACTCTGTGTGCACTATAACTATTTCATCTAATTGAATTGGTTTTAGCAGTGGTTCCCAAACTTTTTAGGTTCAAGGCGCCCTTAATATTTCACTATTTTTCCAAGGCACCCCAAGTCAAAATTTCTAGGTTGCGTATCTGTACAGCGCTGCGGCATTTACTGGCGCTATAGTGTTATGTACAGTGTTGGTGTTTGAAGGGATGCTTACATACATTTATTGTGTCTTAATACAGGGGTGTGTTTGTATGTGATGTTTGCGTTTGATTGCAGGGGTGTTTCTGAATGTAATGTTCACATTTAAATGTGGATGTACATTTGTGTAAAGTATTTGAGTTTGAGTGAAGGGGTGTGTTTGTATATATATTTTTTTGAGTTTGAATGCAGGGGTGTGTATGTGTAATACTTGTGTTAGATTGCAGGAGCGTGTTTGAATGTTGTGCTGATGTTTGACTGATTGGCTGTATGCACATACACTACCACATACATACATACTTACACAGATATTCATGCACATTAACACACAGATGCAGAAAAATACACTGACACATTTACACAAATTCATATAGAAATTGACACATATACACATATAGATACACGCCGACACATACACACACAGATACACACCGACATACACACATGCACCCTGACACACACAAACATTGATACATGCCCACACCATGACACAGAGAGGCACATACACAGATGTGTGCGCACACACAGACACAGAAGCACACTGACATATATATACACACAGATGCACACCCTGACACACACACACTCAAACACCCTGACACACACACAATCACACACTCATACTCACACACACACTTATACACATACTCACACTCACACTCATACATAAAATCATACACACACATACAAACACTCATATTCATACTCACACTAACATACACACTTACACTAATACACACACTAACACACATACACACACACTCAAACTCATACAAACACTCACACACAAGTGATTTTTTTATATCTGTCACTTGTCCTAGCCGATCGACATTAACCCCTTAAGGACCAAACTTCTGGAATAAAAGGGAATCATGACATGTCACACATGTCATGTGTCCTTAAGGGGTTAAAGGAGCCCAGTCGCGGTCTTAAAGGACCGAGGCACTCGACCGGGCCCCTGTTGAGCAGTAATGTTTCCCCGGTGCTTTAATCATATGACTGTGTGCAGTATAGAATGGATGGGCTATAGGACTCACATTCAGTCTTACAACATTAAAACAAGGTTTACTGCTAAATGGAAGGACAATGCCAAGGGACTCCTGCTACTGTAACCACTTCAATCAGATGCCTATAGTTGCCTTTTACAAAGAATTTCAGTATTTTAACCATTATATTTTAAAGAATAGTGATGTTTTGCCACTATGTATATGAATGGGCCAAAAAAAAGTGAATATCATCTGCACAATGATTGGGCGAGCAAACTGAATCTCTTCAACTGGATTCAATTTCATTCATCAAGTTGAAATATTTTAAGCAATATTTAAAGTAAATAATATCTTAAATATGTAATGCAGTATATAAATATATCCTAGTGGAATATGTTAAATATAAATAGAATGGAATAAATTATAAATCTTTTTATTTTATTTCTTAAAATACATACTTGACAAAAAGCAGACATGTTATCATGTAAAACTATAGATTAATTTACAAAGAATATGAAATGACAATTTATTTAAATAACAGTTTACAATATCAGAATAAAAGACAGGCAGGGAAATTAAACAGGTAAATTAAGATCTACGCAAGTTAAACCACAGTATGCAGAATATAAAATGTCTATAAATGAGGTTTAAGAAAACAATTTTATAAACATTAGAATTGATTAAACAATTTTGCATTAAATTACAAAGTAAAAGAATTAGCAAAGTTGGATAATGCTATTTTCTAAAGAAAAATAGGTATGTTTAAAGAAACAAGCAAAATAATCACAATAATGTTTGGAGAATTAAAGGACTTCGCTAACCAAAAAGAGTGTTTTATTAAAACAATTTTTGTGTATAGTAACCCTGGCGTGTTCACAGTCTTATGTTTTAGCTTACACTAAGAGTAACATCCAGGATCATGACACAGCTTGCAGAACTGGGGAGGAGGTGAGCTTTTATTTAATGTCTCCTCCTTTAAAAAAAACAAAAAACAACTCAATGATATCGGAATATCTGTCGATAAATTGTGGATTGACCAAATGGACAGCCGACTGAATTTTGGTAGGTGTCTTCCATACATTTCAGTGGTCGGCTGCCACTCTACTAAGTGCATGGAGAGTCGAGCCATCTCTTCTTTTTTTAAATTGCACTAAAAAAATCGTATTTGCGAATACTCTCGCCAACTTACAACCATGAGGCAAGCTGAGTGTTTGCATTACGTTTAAGAAACATTACAATCACCCACACCACTGTATGTCAATGAAGTGGCCTGGGTGCAGCGGTCCTGTAGTATTAACTCTTTCTGCCTTTTTGCAGAAACTTTTTAACAGGTTAAACACGCCTCTAGTGGCTGTCACACTGACAGACACGAGAGGTACTTCCACTGTAATGACTGAGTAAAACTCTGTCATGTGATCAGGGCCGGATTAACATAGGGGCTGATGGAGCTGCAGCTCCAGGCCCAGGCCCATGGAATAGGCCCATTTTACTTTTATTTATTTATTTTTTTACACCCTACTCCTAGGTTTTCCTCCTGACTGGTGTTTTACTGACCCAGATGGTATTTGAGGCTGCCTGGCCGTGCCAGTATTGCAGTAATATCGCAATACAAATGCAGATATTTTTCTCAGTATAAACAGAGATTACTCTGCAATACCAGCGCCGGCCAATAGGGGTCAGTGTGTGTGGAGAGAGGCAGGGATAGGAAGTTACAGCATATCCCCCCCTGCTTCTCTCTACTCACTGATCCGCGGGGGAGCAGCTACACAGCACAGAGAGTTCAGACAGCAGCTCCCAGCCTGCAGAGACAGCCTACAGCTTAGGGCAGTGGGGGGTGAGGGGAAAGGCTGCAGGGAGACATTGGGACACTGAGACACTAAGGGACACTGGGAGACCTGGGGACACAGACACTTGGAGACACTGAGAAACATGGGGGCACTGAGACACTAGGGGACACATGGGGACACATGGGGACACTGATACACTATGGGACACTGGGAGACCTGGGGACACTGAGACACTAGGGGACCCTGTGAGACATAGAGACATTGAGAGGCACATTGGGACATAGAGACACTAATGACACAGTGCCTCCATGTCTTCCAGTGTCCCCATGGCTCCCAGTGTCCCCATGTTTACCAATGTCCACATGTCTCCCAGCAACTGTCCCTAGTGTCTCAGTTTCCCCATGTCTCTCAGTATCCGTAGTGTCCCCATGTCTCCCAGTGTCCCCAAATGTTTCAGTGTCCCCATGTCTCCCGGTGTTCCCAAGTGTCTGTGTCCCCATGCCTCCCAGCCAGTGTCCCTAGTGTCTCAGTGTCCCCATGTCTCCCAGTGTTCTCTAGTCTCCCAGTGTTCTCTAGTCTCCCAGTGTTTGTGTTCCCATGTTTCACAGTGTCCCTAGTGTCTTAGTGTCCCCAAATGTCTGTGTCCCTAGTGTCTGTGTCTCCATGTCTCCCAGTGTCCCCAAGTGTCTCAGTGTCCCCATGTCTCACTGTGTCCCCATGTCTCTCAGTGTCCCTTAGTATTCTAGTGACACAGTAAACACTGAGACATGGGGACACTGGGAGCAATGAGGACACAGACACTGGGAGACTAGTGGACTGGGTGACATGGGGACACTGACACTGTGAAACATAGGGACACTGATGCCAGGCTGGCCTTCCAATTCTTTGGGCAGACATGCCCCCTTTTGGGGCATTTTTGCTCCTTTTGGCAGTTCTAGTCATGTGATTCGTGTCAGTGGCCCACCCTTTTACACCACCCATTGACTTCCTGCTTCACTGGACACTTCTGTTAGGGGGAATGGATTTACTTGAGAGATGAAAGCATTAATTAGAGAGAGATTAGCATATTTTAAGAGAATCTGCATTTTCTTATAGCTGCATCCTATGAGTTTCCCTCTGGCACCATCTCCACCAGATACATAACGCTTGATATGTGTGACTGTTTTAGTGTTTTTGGTCGATATGATCCTGTAATTAGGCCTGTCATAATTCTCAGCACCAGGCCCACTGGGCTCTTAATCTGGCCCTGCATGTGATATTGCAGATCATAGGAAAGCACTGGATTAAATGTTTCCTATGCGAAGCATTGGATGTGGGTGGTGCATGTGCATCAGGCCTCCCAATACTCCTCTACAAGGAGCATTTGATTGGACCAGCAATGAGGAAGCAACGCCTCCTCGATGTAGTCACAGGAGGCAATGAGATCGTCACCACTAAGAGAGTCTCAGCACAGGAAAAACGTGAGGAAAATCCTTATTTTATATATTTTTAGTGCAAATGGCAGGGTGGCACTAACCTAACTTTGGACTAGGGCACTATAGCGTTAGGTAAACAGGTTTGTATTCCTAGTGCTATAGTGTTCCTTTTAATATTACAATGTTAATCTTACACCATATTAATCATAACACGGTCAAAATAAAGATAATGCATAGTATGTTTGCCGTATGTTATTAATGCTTGGTGTATTATCCCCTTTAGGGCTTTGTACCTTTTGGATTAATTTATTCATTCCCCATAAGGAATAATGACTGTCCAAAATTTGGAAATTGACAAAAAAATTCTGAATTTTGGTTTGACTGAATCCCGAAAATAATCAAACCGAACCAAAACAAATATTCTTTCCATCCACCTCTCTTTTACATATCTGAGTTTGAGGCTATGCTCGCGACAGTAAATATCGCTAGCAAGCACAGTACAGTCTTAGTACTTTGCATTGATGTGGAATCAATTAATAAAAAAGATATCTACAATACAAAATGAGTGGATAATAGACCGCCATTAGTTGCTTGCCCTGAATGCCCCTGGTTCGGCACTTTCCCTTCATGCAAATGAAACCGAAAGCTGGCTCTCGAGCGGCCACTAACGAATAGTCCCAGGGGTACTCAGCCACGACCGCTATGGAACTAATTTCGGCATGAGCACTTTGTGGGTTTCCGGTCACCTCAGCAAGACTTAGCCGCGAATGTTATGGAACTATTTTCGGCATGAGGTTACCGTGCAGCTTTGTTCACGGTTTTGAACAATCTTGAAATCCGCCAAGAGAGCGCTTTTTAGAGGGAAGGTGCCGCTACATAGGAGCCAGCAGGAGCACCCGTATTGCGGCCGCAGGAGCTCCCGGAAGTTGACCGGCAAAAGCACCAAACACTCTGGAACTGTTTTAGGCATAGGACAATGTGTGCTGCCGGTCAGAACTTCCACACGGTGGCATATCCCCTACACTGCATGGATCTGAGCGCTCTTTGGAGAACTTGGGCACTGAGATCAGGGCTATTTAATGTTATATAATTTGTGGGGGTTCCTATTTGTTTTGTATGTATTTGTTTATGTATTTTGATCTTTTATGTTTTTATGCAAAGTCACTCTGACCCAGGAATTTGTGGACATTTTGTGTGAGTGTTCTGGGTGTGTTTTAGTGCATCCTTGTTTTGTATATAAGTGGGCCATTTGGCCATGATTAAACACATTCGTTTCTACCCTTCATCAAGTCTAGACAGATGTTTGGGAATCGAGAGCTCTAATCACTGCTTCACTGGGGATTTGGGAGAACTACAGCGGATATATTTAGGCGGAGTATAGGAGATCCGTTACAAATGGGTATAAAGAGAACATTTAGATTGTGACTGCTTTAGGCCTGTAGCTGCTGCCCCAATAGCCCCTCTGTTAATTTTGCCCTGATTTTTTTTTCACTAATTGTTTCAAACATTTGGTATTGTAATTCGTATCGAAAGGTAGAGTAAGCTAATTAGATTTTCCTTTTAAATGAGTGATTAAAATGGTTAAGCAAGATGTCTACAATAGAGATATATTAAAATGTTTCAGCTATGTATAATTAAAAGAAGCAACGTTGTTTTTTTATGGTTTCTGTGGAAACAACATGACAGCAGAATATAGGTAGATGAAAAAATAGTTCCCAGGAGCTTGCTGGTGGGATGGTATGTTGAGATAGTATGACAGTCTAAGTGTGCATAATTAATGGCTTTTGAGTCCAAATGCCTTAGATTTTGGTTCATTTTGTGATACAATTCCATCTGCCTGATCTGTCAGCTGTGGCATTCTACCATTAACCAGACACATGCATTCTATTCAGTATATTAAACCCCCATGCTATTCAGAGAGTTTCTTACAAAGGTTTGTTCTAAGTGAGAGATGTTGTCGTGGCAGGTCTAAGTCAAGTGATGGAGAATACTTCAGGATATACCGCCGACCTTGAAACACCAGATAACATGGCAGTTCCAGAAATAGAAAGCGTAAAACTGATCAGTTGTTACAAGTAACATGTATGATAAACCTTGTAAAATAACACATGTGGTTTATCAGACAGTGGACACACAATTCTAGATAAACGTAGTAGAGCGTTGGAGCTCAGAAAGTCTTCAAACATAACATTCGCAGTACTCTTTAACTGATTAGTTAAGTAGTTTTATAGATTAGTAGAATTGTTTCTCATCTCTTATAACATAGTTGAAGTTTGGTCCACTGTTCTTCTTTTATAAGGTGATCAGTGTTTGGAGCTTGCCCAGGCTTCCACATTATACAAGCCTAAAACTGTAGGTGGTATGACTCTGCCAATTGTAAAAATGTTTTATTACGAAGAACAACTTGCTCAGATTGCTCCCCACGGTAAACGAAGATGAGTAGATCTTGAATCAACTGTTCTACCACATTACCTAGTTCAAGTGTCGAGATAGGCCTATATATTTACTAACCCTTAATAGGGAACACATGGGATGGGAGGCTGCATTGTATGTAAAAAAATACCCCTCTCTGTCTCATTAGAGATATATTTGCCAGAGGCTAAAGGAAGCAGGTTGAAAGGTCAGTGTAGGACCCATCTAGGGGGGTCTGCCTTGACGTTGGCAGGCGGGCATTCCCTCCAATGGCCATTGGAGTAACTAAATGACCTCGATTTGTTTAAATATACATAGGGATTTAGGAGAGAGCGCAGGTAACTTTTTCTTTGTTTTTTATTTTTTTTACATGTTTGTATTAATGTTAAATATCAGAAAAGCCATATTTCTTTTATTTATAATTTTATGAGTGTAAATTCCTTTGCTTGTGGCCCATTGAAATATATTTATTGAGGTATATGATTATAAGAATCCCTTACAGAATGTTATGCCTATTTTCTGTACTTATGTATATTAGTATAATGTGTGTTGTAAATGTAAGACTATTGCAAATGTACGATTTTGATGTTTTGAAAATTCAATAAAAAACTAAACAAGGGGAAAAAAAGAAAAATATTGAGCAATATACTTTTTACCCTTTCTTCTTTTCTTGTCCTGTTATGTTTTTGCTTTAAAATATGCAGAAAATTGAGGCACAGTTTGTTCCTTACCATCCCATGTACTTTAGTTCATGTACTTTATGTCTAAATTAAAAAAAAAAAAAAATGTAATTGATGAAATCTATTTAGGGATCAAAATAAGTATGCATGTTGTAAAATGCTTTCCCATTAAAATATATTTTTTTCAAATAAATAGTTTGGAGGTCCAGAAACATCCACAATGAGATAATGCAATTCTCAGGGCTAAGGGTAATCAAAAAATTTTGTTAGATGTCTGGTGATTCATCGTCATATGTACCTTGTGTCCTGTGTTCTCTTTTAAAGGCTTAATGAATTCTTAGAAACTATAAAACATGAACGCATACTTTCCTTTCCTTTTCCCTATAATGGGGAGATATAAAGCATGAGACTAATTTATAATGACATACAGAAGTAGTCTTTGTAAAGGCCTAAGGGTTCCTCAAATCATCCAACCATGGTAAGGGCTATTTTGGTTAAAAGGCCAATGCAGGTATAGTTTAAATTCATATGAGTTTAATACACTACTAAATTATCTGTAGTTAACCTTGGGAAAGGGTATTAAAAACACATGTTATAGTTTGATAGAGGTGATCAAGAGGACAGATAAATACATTATAATCAGGCTTTAGATTTATATGCGGTTACCAGAAGCGCAAGTTGGTCAGGTGTCATATATACATTTTTTTTCTTACTTCTCTAGAGGGAATGCAATGTTTCATGCAATACATGTCTCTAATTGATATGGAAAACATTTCAACTATACTCTATTCACTAAACTAGATGCAAGATCAGTCTTGACAATTTGAAAGCAATACAGGCAGAGGAGGGCTGGCAAGGGGGCAGAGGGCAATTGCCTCCTGGGTCTCTAGTATAGAGATGATTGGTGACTGTTGCCTCATTTTACAATACAAAAATATTATGCAATGGTATTTTTACAAATTTTTATTGTGATCTAGTTTTTACAATATTAGTGTAAAACTTTCAACATAATATTAACAAAAGGTAATGCTGACAGTCTTATTGAGACAGAGCTCCTGAACTCCGACCGAGTACCTCCACCAGGTTCACTTCCTAGCGGCCACAGGGGACTCTGGAGCACTTCAGATTTAGTCGCCGAAGCTTGACTTGGGTCTCTCTGTAACTCTTCCACCCGACAAGGATGCAGCTCCCTTATTGCAGGCATGTATCGTTCCCTCAGCCTTTGCCTCTTCAGTTCATTTCCAAGGCAGGTATCCACAACTTTGCCTGTATTGTGATTAGTTCTTGTCTTAACAAAGACACTTGCAGCTCCCAGGCCTAGCTTTCTTTTTGACTTGTCCCCAGGCTAGAGGGATCATGCAGTCAATCAACAGGTCCAAAGACTCTGTTACCGAGATCCCTAAAAATCCACACAGGACACACAGTTCCAAAGGGAACTAATATACTTCACTTTATTTTTACTCAGAACTAGCCCATATGCTCATTACAATTAGATTACTGTGACAACTACAATAAAATACAAATAACCAAACCATATCAAACAATATACAGGAACGTATACTAACAAAATTACATATAAAGGGATGGGCAAGACAATTAACACAAAATATCTCTCCTGCCTGCCGAATTTGGAATATGCAAATCTACTTGAATATGCAAATTAACAGGCCTTGGTATTTAGGTAGTGCATAAAGCTGTTGCTACCAACAGAGGGCGCTAAATAGGCTCCATAGCCAAATCCACCTAATTGATAGCAAGCATCAGTAGGACAGGAGAGCACACAATACATTGAACAAAAAAAATACATTAAACACACGCTGCACCTATAACGGGCACAGGGTGACTTAGACATAAGAGTAGTCTAGGGTCCTACATAAAGTGCTTGTCTGAATCTCCTGGCAATGGGGACTACTGTCACACTCATAATGAGCTAGTTATGTGCAGTTGCCCTCCTCCCCCCCTCCCCCCAGGCTAAATGTATCCAGCTCTTCCCTTAGTACAGGGTACCATTTGGAAGTACATTGGCATCTGCAGCCACAAACTGTATACAGAAAATATTAAATCTCTCAATCCAAAAATTTAAAAAAAGCAGGAATGATTTCCAGCAAAATTACCCCTCATTCACTACCCCAGGGGTAGGCAACCTTCCGCATTTCAGATGTTGTGAATTGTATCCCCTCTGATTCCTTGCCAGCATTATGTCTGTAAAGCATTATGGGAGATGCAGTCAACAACATCTGGAGAGCCGAAGGTTGCCTACCTCTGCATTTCAATTCACCATAGTTCACTTTTTAGTAAATGAATCTACGGGATCCATTGGTGAACAAGGGTTAGACCTGAACGGGGCCACCATTGGAAGACAATTAGGCCCTGACCTGCTATATGGCCTGTTTGGAGGTGTACTGACTACTTCCTTTCTCCTCCTGAGTGGCAGGGCTGGGAGGATGTGATGTCATATTGATTCCTCTCAGAGCAAATAGTAATCATGTGATAGTGAAGGTTAGTGTGTGTGTGTCTGGCTGGCAGTGTATGAGGCAGTTTGTATCAGTGTGTGTGTGTGTGTGTGTGTGTATGTGTGAGCATATGCAGGGAGATTCGAACCAGACCATGTGCTATTTATTTCTTCATACAACTTCTCATGCTGCTTTGTAACACTTCTTGTGACTAAGGACACCTTACACGATGCAGGCTTTATTTCTCCCAGGTTTTCTGCATGCATCAATAAGGCACACCTGTGTACGGTCTTTAAAAAGTCAGCCTTCCCTCTCCTTATTGGCATCTGAAAAACTGCATTAGCTATAAAAGAAAGCATAGGTGCAGTATCCAGCAATATATATGAATGGTGAGAAATGTTATGTGGCAGGGAATCACATTGGGCATCATGGCAATGTGATGTAGGAGGGCCATCAGGAAGTATCGTGGTTGCAGGTTGAGGTACTCTTTAGCAGCTGGAGCCCATAATGAAGAAACGACTGTAAGCACAAAATCAGGATTGCTGTACAATAGGGCAAGACAAAGAATAGTCAGGAAAGCTAAAAAGTCAGGACACGCGGCACCGGAGCGTAGTCGGAATCCGGTAAGCGCTACGGAATCTGTTGGCGCTATATAAATGGCAATAATAAATAAATAAATAAGGTCAAATACCAGGAATATAACAGGACAGGCACTGAAGGTATGAACACAACAGGAGCACAATATAACTGAGCAATTAGATTAGGAGCAGCAGGGTTTAAATAGGAAAGAGAGGTATGTCCATTTACTTCATCTACACCTCCTAAATACGCCCCTTTGACAATTCCACCTTCTGTCCCTTTAAGAAGATGTTATGTTGGCACGCATGCATTGCATCATAGGGCCCTCCTGCTATGCCTCGCTGTCATGTCGGAGTGAAGAGGGCTTACTCCTTTCTGGGATGAGGCAACGATTGTCCCTGAATGATTGCGGTTCGGCAGTGGCGCTGAGCGGGTCGACTGCATGGTGCAAAAGACATGCTCCGACACGGCGCCTCCATGTGGAGAGAGTGAGATGCCTGGGTGCACGAGGCAAGGTGGAGGTGGAGCGGGGCCTGACAGGTACAAGGCAGTTTCATGCAAATAGTCGCTGTTTATGGATACCTAAAAATACAGTTGTTTTAACAATTTCCATTTTTTTAATTTAATTTAATCATTAATTTGTTACAAAGATAAAATGTGTGAATCTTTCACTGTGCAATATTTTTGACAGGTTCTGAGTAATTAACATTGAAGCAGGTCAATTAACATTGACTGTCACAAATAGTAGGCACAATAAAAATACATATATAGAAATAATCAAATAGCTTGCGTATAGGTTAGGAACTATTGCAGCTTAGATATTAAAAAAATGTCTATGTGTAACCGTCATTTCTCAGTGACTTCTGTGTTATAATATTACCACAAAAAAGTGAGCTTGAACTGATGACAAAATTGATCTATAGATAACAGAAAAAACACAATATAGTGCAGACAATCTGGATAGTGTAATGTACAATAAGGGGTAATGAGGAGAACTCACATGGACCAGAGCCCTATCACCCCTGGCTCTGAGTTTGAACAGCTCCACTGGAGAGGGAAGTATAGGGGATATCATTCCAATGAATTTAACGGAGATGTTGAGGCAAGGCCTCCACAATGTGACCAGAGTGTGTCCTGTGGTATCTGGCACCAAGACATTAGCAGCAGATCCTTTAAGTCCTGCAGGTTGTGAGGTGGGGGCTCCATGGCTTGGATTTGTTGTTCCAGCACATTACACAAAAGATGAGATCTAGGAAATTTGGAGGCCAAGGAAACGCCTTGAACTCTTTGTCATGTTCCTCAAACCATTCCTGATCAATTTTTGCAGTGTGGCAGGGTACATTATCCTGTTGAAAGAGGCCACTACCATCAAGAAATTCCATTGCCATGAAGTGGTGTACATGGTCTGCAATAATCTCTAGGTAGGTGGTACGTCAAAGTAGTATCTATACAAATGCCAGGACACAAGATTTTCAAACAGAACATTGCCAGATAACACTGACTCCACCAGCCTGCCTTCTTCCAATACAGCATCACGTTTTGGAGAACTAGGAAATAACTATCATTAATTCAGGACACCTGGATCAATGAGCAGCAAGGTCAGTGTGGGTGGTACCAGATCCACCCAGGGCTTAACCCTTGTAATGACGAAATATAATAGCAAGAAAAGGAATAGATCCCACTCTAAATAAGAGTAAGGAATACCCGGCTGGTAACTAAATCTCTAAAAGAACTGACCTATATAATGGGTCTTACTGAGTTAGCACTATGCACAGTTAGCACTTTAGAGTTTCAGTTTATCTATCTTGATAGGGACTGGGGAAGAGGACGGCTCTACTTCGGCAACTAGATTTTTCTATCTCAGAACACCCTCGAAGGTGTTACACAGGAGTCAGTTGTGCAGTCTCTTGTTTCTTTCAAGAAGGTGTTCGTAAAGGAGTGGTCTTTCCAGCTTAGAACACCCGCGAAGGTGTTACACAGGAGTCAGTTGTGCAGTCTCTTGTTTTTCTTTCAAGAAGGTGCTCATATAGGAGTGGCCTTTCCGGTTTAGAACACCCTCGAAGGTGTTACACAGGAGTCAGTTGTGCAGTCTCTTGTTTCTTTCAAGAAGGTGTTTATAAAGGCGTGGCCTTTCCAGCTTAGAACACCCTTGAAGGTGTTACACAGGAGTTAGCTGTGTAGGCTTACCCTTTCTCTCTAGATTAGAGCACCCATGAAGGTGCTGTCATAGGAGCTGCAGGTTTTATTTACATAGATATCTAGTATTTTCCTCATGGTATAGTGTATCTAGGAGCTGTCTGGTGTATCTATAATTCTATAAGAGCTTTACCAATAAGCACATTACAATTGAACAGTACTATTATTATTATTATTTTCCAATAGCTCTCTTCTATAGACAATAATCTGCTCATTCTCAGCTGGTTTTTCTAATGATTCATTTCTCTCCTGGATCTCCTTGTGATTTTTCATGTATTTTCCTCATGGTATAGTGTATCTAGGAGCTGTCTGGTGTATCTATAATTCTATAAGAGCTTTGCCAATAAGCACATTATAATTGAACAGTACTATTATTATTATTTTCCAATAGCTCTCTTCTATAGACAATAATCTGCTCATTCTCAGCTGGTTTTGCTAATGATTCATTTCTCTCCTGGATCTCCTTGTGATTTTTCATGTATTTAATCTATATTTAGTTACCAGCCGGGTATTCCTTACTCTTATTTAGAGTGGGATCTATTCTTTTTCTTGGTATTATATTTCAGCATCACGTTTTCTTTTAGATCAGGCTGATCTACCTTCCACAGGTAAACAACACAAACACACCCATCCATCCATCCATCTTATCTAAAAAAAAATAAAAATAAAAAAGTCCAGCCTTCTTCCATTGCTCCATGGTCCAGTTCTGATGCTCACATCCCCAATAAAGGCACTTTCGGCAGTGAACAAAGGTCATCGTAGGCCCTTTGACTGTTCTGCGGCTACACAGTCCCATATGTAGCAAACTGTGATGCACTGTGTGTTCTGACACCTTTCTATCATGGCCAGCATTAAGTTTTTCAGCAATTTGAGCTACAGTAGCTTTTCTGTGTGATTGGACCAGACAAGCTAACCTTTTGATCTCCACATGCATCTATGAGTCTTGGGAGCCCATGACCCTGATGCCGGTTCACTGGTTGACCTTCCTTCCACTTTTGGTAGGTATTAACTACTGCATACTGGGAATACCCCAGAAGACTTGTCGTTTTGTAGATGCTCTGACCCAGCCATCTAGCCACTGTCTGACCCTTAACAAAGTCACTCACACCATTCTTTTGCCCCTTCTGTGCCCTTCTTTTTCCCCCTACCCTCCTGTGCCCTGTTCAGCCCACCTCCCCTTCTGTGCCCTTCTTTTGCCCCCTCCCCTTCTGTGCCTTTCTTTTGTCCTCTCTCATTTTGTGCTATTCTTTTGCCCCCTTCTCTTACGTGCCCTTCTTTTCCCCCTACCCTCCTGTGCCATGTTTAGCCCCTTCCCCTTCTGTGCCTTAATTTTGCCCTCTGTTTAGCCCCCCTCCCATCCTGTGCCTTTCTTTTGCTTTCCCTCCCCTCCCCTCCCCTCCCCACCCCTTCCCTCCTGTGTGCTTCTTATGCCACCCTCCCCTCCTTTGCACTTCTTATGCCCCTCCCCTTTTTGCCCTTGTATTGCCCCCTCCCCTCCTGCCCCCTGTTTAGCCTCCCTCCCATTCAGTGCCCTTCTTTTGCCCCCTCCCCTCCAGTGCGCTTCCCTCCTGCCAGTCACCCGGAGATTTTACAGGGAAGACATCATGCTTCTCTATGATATTTGATGTTTTCAATGTATTTGGGGCTGATTTAGCCAGGTTCACTTTAAACACTTTTGCTAGTTGCATGTTCCAGCATTTTATTCAAGTTTCAAAACAAATGTCCTGCAATTTGAGATGACTGGTGGATTATGTGTATCTGTGAATGTGTGTCTCTCTCATACAAAAAATAATAAATAAATTCCTAATCTTCTTTATACTCAGGCTGTCAAAAGCCCAGATCTGCTCTATGTAACGTGCACACAGGGACAAGTGTGTGCATGGAAACTCAAGACAACATTGTCCAGTTTACAAAACGGTACCAATGTATGTTTTTATAGGTGTGAATACATTAGTTAAATAAAGCATGACGTGTTTAAGTAAAATCTTCTTTCCTGTCTAGAACACAGGTGTCTTTGTTGCGCTTTTTGTATTGCTTGCAACTTGGCAATAGATTCAGAAGGAAGTCTCGTACTTTCAGCAGATGGATATGGGGAAAAAAAAGTTATGTTCTCCACATAGGTACATTTGTTTTCTATTTCTGTTCATAAATGCACACAAATTTACTACTAGTAATAAATATAATAATTTAAATTGAAATCTAACATTATTTATTTGGATACATTTAGGGGCATTGCCAAATAAGCCCAAAAACTTAAATCTCACAGAACATGAAAAATGCAAACGAGGTTTCAAAATTGGTGATAGAAAAATGTGAAATAAATTAATTATGAGCACAGTCACTCATTGCGTTGAAACACGTATGTTGCAGGCACACCAAAAGTCCTGATCTTGGGGTCCTGTAACGCCATCCTGATTTTGTTCCGTGGTGGATTTGCTCGCACTGTGAATGGACACGAAGACTCTACAATAGCCCAACACCAGAGCTTTCTGTAAGATCCTGTAAGTTGGGGGCTGGCCAGACAAGCCCTTTCTGTAGGCGGCCTGCTCCCTTTTCCAGAAAGACTTGCTCAATGATGCGAGTTGTGTCAATAGCGATGCCCCCATTGGACCTGACCACCTGTACCAATCTCATACCTCCCAAAGTTGACAGGTATGGACTGCTACCAGTGCCATCAGCAGGCAGTTGTATGCAGGCCCTTATATGAACTGGACCCAATGAAGTGTGTCAGTGATGCAACATGGTGTCAATCAAATTGCTTAGTATCAGAACTAAAAGTGGGATGACAGTGCACAGGAGTCATCCCAATGCTTATTTCTGAGAGTCACCAAGATCCAATAACATATTTTAATAATGGCATTTTCCTCTTTGCGAACTAGATATCTTCCACTCATTAAATGTGTTCAGCAGCTGTTAAAATGGTTTAACAACATGAGTGTCCATCATCATTACATTCCATACCACAGCGCTGTTTGATAATATTATTAGTATTCCGCTGAAGCTGAAATCATTTTATTAACTTTCATGAGGAGAAATAAGCATGGCTTTCAAATGTTTCAGGAATGTAGAGGTCACCATCGTGTGGTCCAGTAATTAAAGAAGCCCTCCAAGCATCATACATACTATCACCCCCTAATGAAAATTGAGACACAAAATGATCAATATATAACCAGATTGGTGTTTTTGGATCTGCCTAGACATATCTACCATACTACATAACCTCCTTGCTTTAAAGGACCACTATAGGCACCCAGACCACTTCAGCTTAATGAAGTGGTCTGGGTGCCAGGTCCAGCTAGGGTTAACCCATTTTTTTTATAAACATAGCAGTTTCAGAGAAACTGCTATGTTTATAAATTGGTTAATCCAGCCTCCAAATCCTCTAGTGGCTGTCTCACTGACAGCCGCTAGAGGCGCTTGCGTGATTCTCACTGTGAAAATCACAGTGAGAGCACGCAAGCGTCCATAGGAAAGCATTGATAATGCTTTCCTATGAGACCGGCTGAATGCGCGCGCAGCTCTTGCCGCGCGTGCGCATTCAGCCGAATGGGAGGAGAGGAGGAGGATCGGAGGAGGAGAGCTCCCCGCCCGGCGCTGGAGAAAGGTAAGTTTTAACCCCTTTCCTCTCCCCAGAGCCCGGAGGGAGGGGGTCCCTGACGGTGGGGGCACCCTCAGTGCACTATAGTGCCAGGAAACGAGTATGTTTTCCTGGCACTATAGTGGTCCTTTAACTTTGGTCTCCCTACATAATATAAAATTGGGTATGTATTCTCAAATATCCCAAAAGTACAATATGTTGTTATGCACGAGGAATGCCGTTGGGGTACCTCATGCCCGTCTGTAACCCTCTCATGCACTGCAAAAAATAAAAAATATTTATTTATTTTTTAAAAGGGTGTTTTTGGAGTCTGTATGTGCAGTGTTTGAGCTTGTAATGCTGTAGATACAGAGTTAAAGTAACTCCAGTTCCAGCCATCGAGACTGCTAAAGTTCTTGGCCGGCTAATATTAAATCTGTGCATATTGGTGTCTGTTATCAGCATACAGAGAGACACGTCACTGGGCTGCAGGGATAACTTGGCCTTGATGTGGGATTGTAGGCATGTTTTCCTTTCTTCATTTTTTTTTTTTATCTTTTGGGTGGGTGGGTGGGGACTATGCCAGTAAAGGTCACTACAACCAAAAAACGTGTTTTATTAAACTAACTCTGGTATAGACTTAGGCACACATAGAACCCACTTATCTGTCAAAGTTGTATTTTATTTTGTCCTAAATGTTCAGTTTTTCCATTAGAATTATCCCACCAGGGCTAACACAAGGTAAACTGACTAAGCCCCTAAATAATAATGTATGTAATAGGCCAATTCAAGGTATTTAAGGTAACACACTATAAAGTGATTTACATGCTATGCTATTACCTGAGCTGGAACACAGATGAAGAATAGATATTGCCTCAGGGTGTAAAATTAGGATACATCGAGAATTTAAAAAGTGGACTTGTAGTCAGAAGAGCTATGGACTCCATCTCTATAGCAAGCCACTTTGAAATGAAATGAATATTTATTAAACATTATTAGACTGTATTTTAGAGCAAACTCCATCTTTTTATAAGGGAGTGCAAAGGTACAGTAGCCTAATGGTGGCACTATAAACCTAGACTTTTGGCCAACACTGTACCTTCATTTGATAAATATCAGGACTTTAATATTGGATATTCGCTAAACGGGCAATTGTAGAGAATTGCCACGGGAAATTGAATTTTTAAGTAAAAGTGCAGAGTTTCAGAAAATGTGCATTTTTCTTTTTCATCACACCAGGTTTAGTAAATTAAGTTTACCAATAAAAATCCAGTTTATAAGGTTATAAAAATAAATAAATAAATAAACTGGAAACATTATAAAAGGGAAAACAGTTAATTATGAATCACTAGCAAAATCTAATAACGTGTGATGTAATGTGAAACTGAATCAGTATTCTGGTTAACGATAGATACACTGCATCTGGACAGAGAACATTCTTTCAAAAGCCCCCTAGTGGTATGATTCAGAACAACAAGTGTCATAAATATGAAATCATTATTGCTGGTTCTAAAACAGTGCTGTGCACAGGGGGACACAATTTTGTGCTGCATAGTATACTGTCATGTTCTTCAAATAGGAACTGTCCCTTTTTATTTTTAATACAGATCAACCTACACTCACTCCAGCAATTTCTATTCATGTTTTTAATGGCATCAGGTATAAAACCCTCTTTTAACCCCTTAAGGACACATGACATGTCTGACACGTCATGATTCCCTTTTATTCCAGAAGTTTGGTCCTTAAGGGGTTAAACCAAACCACAAAAAAAATGTTGAATTTTAAAAGACATCTAAGGGCAAAACCAATAACTACTTTTTGCTTTGTGCCATTACTCCATTGTGACCAACCCACTTTAACAAATCAAGAATGCCATGGATTTGACTTCAAATGCTGGAGTTGTGAGGTGTGACATAATAATATAATACTGCAAAATCAATCAGTATGACCTGCACAGTATTATGGAGCATTCAGACAATGCCACCAATGGTAACCAGCAGGCCCAGACTGGGCATCAGGCAAATGACAGGGGTCAAGGGATTACCCTAGGCCCCAGCAAGCCCTACTAAAGCCCTTACCCCCATATACTACTCAAGAGAGGACCCAAGCCGCCACCTGCAGGGCCATACTACTCGAGATCTGGCATAGAGAGGTGGTCCCATGGCCGGATGAGAGATAAAACGTTCCTTCGCTGAGGACACAAAGGATTGATTGAGCTGCAGAAGACATTTTTCAGTGTGAATTAAAGGGGTACTACAGGCATCAAGAAGAGTTAGCTTAATGATACAGTTTAGGAATATTAATCATACCCCTACAGTCTCACTGCTCAATTCTCTATCATTAGGAGTTAAATCACTTTTGTTTCTGTTTAAGCTACCATAGCCACACCTTACCTGGCTGAAACTGACACAGGTTGCATGGGTAAAAAAACTGTTTATTTTCAATCAGAACAACTATAGCTTATTGTAATTGTTCTGGTGAGTATAATCATTCCATTCAGGCTTTTTGCATTAAACACTGTCTTTTCAGAGAAAATTCAGTGTTTACATTACAGCCTAGGAATACCTCCACTAGCCACTCCTCATATGGCTGCTAGAGGTACTTCCTGGGGCAGTGCTGCACAGTGTGACTGATATTCAGTCAGTGTCTCCACCCTCTGCATGCAGACACCGAACCTTCCTCATAAAGATGCATTGATTCAATGCATCTCTATAAGGAGATGCTGAATGGCCAGTGCTGTGTTTGACTTGTGCTGGCTTTGCCCTGATCTGCCTCTGTGACAACCTCAGCCAATCCAATGCTTCCCTATATGAAAGCATTGTGATTGACTCAGATTCACACTTTTGATTATCTCAGTAAAGCAGGTAGATCAGGGGAAGAGCCAGCAGCAGCAGACTGAAGTAAACGTAACATTTTGCAATATTTAGGGTGGAAAGGTGGGGCCAGATGGTGGTTTTAACACTATAGGGTCAGGAATACATGTGTTGCTATAGTGTTCCTTTAACTTACTTTAAAAATGTGTATCTCTTGCTCTGTAAATTGAACTTTATTCACACACAGGAGGCTCCTGCAGGGTCAGAAGGCTATTAACAGATCAGGAAAAAGGAAATGTTTACAACATGACAGGAGGCTCATATTTTGCATTACTCCTTCACAGGAGCAAAGAAAATAGCACAGCAGCAGAAAAAAGACCCAGAAACAAAAACAGCTTACAGATACTGGGCAGTGATCTAAGCACCTCCTCTTTCTTTGCTGCTCTATTGGATAAGGTCAGTGTATTTTGTCTCTACTATTTCTGTGCTATTATTATTACTATTTATTTATGGTTGCCTAGATCAGCGGTTCACAACCTGTGGTACATGTACTATGAGGGGTACATGAAACAAAATCCATAGTGGCTGAACTACTGCTGGTGCATTTGCACAGCATAAGTTGGGAATCGCAGGCTGAGGTAGCCTATCTGGTGGTCCTTGCACTTAGGGTCACCTGATGGGCATGTATCATCAGGGGCCCGATCGTGCACTGCCGCGCTTTAAGAGTGCGACCGGGCCCCTGTAATATTGCATCCAGTGAGAGCCTGTCACTTCCTCCCATCTAAAGCTGACAAAGTCGCACAGGAGGCAGAGAGGAGGGGGAGGAGGACTGCTGGGAGAGCAAAACCCTAACTTCCAACATCCCCAGCCAGCAAAAGCCACCCTCCGGTACCCAAAAGGTAGGAAACGGGAGCGTGGCTACTAAAACTTTGACCAGTATGTGAGTCTTCAAGTGTTTTTGTGTGTCAATCTGTGTGTCTGTATGTGTATGTAATTAGTGTTTGCATTTGCATGTGTGTAAGTATGTGCATCTGTATGTCTGTATCTGTCATTGTTTGTATCCATGTGTCTGTGCATCTGTATGTGTGTCAGTGTATGTATCAGTATGTGTGGCAGTGTTTGTATCTGTGTGCTTGTGTGTTTGTGCATCTGCATGTGTGTCAATGTTAGTGCGTGTGTATCTGCATGTGTGTCAGTGTGTGTATCAGTGAATCTGTGCAGCTGTATATGTGTCAGTGCTTGTATTTGTGTGTCTGTGAATCTGTATGTGTCATTGTAGCGGTCTGTTGGTGTATATGTAGGTATCGGTGTATCTACGTGTGTCAGTGTGTGTGTTTGTCTATCTGTATGTGTGTCAGTGTTTGTGTCTGTGTCTTCTTGTGTGTCTGAGTATCTGTATGTGTGTCTTTGTGTGTGTCTATCTGTAAGTATGTCAATGTTTGTATCTGTATATCTGTATCTGTGTGTCACTGTTTCTAGTTGTGTGTCTGTACATCTGCATATGTGGCGGTATTTATATCTGTATGTCTGTGTATATGCATGTGTGTATTGTGCGTCTGTGTATCTGCATGTGTGTCAGTGTGTATGTCTGTGTATCTGCATGTGTGTGCACTGCATATACTATATATATATGCCTGGGGCAGAGGAGAACCAGGGGGTGCCTGGGGCATAGGAGGAGCAAGAGAGCATGGGGAAGACAAAGAGAAGGGGAGATTGGGGGAGAGAAGAAGCAGAGAGAGCCTGGGGTAGAGGACAAGGGAAGACAGGGCAGAGAAAAACATATACATTTGAAATAACAGCAACTGTATTAATTACAAACATATTGAGGGGTATGATTTATGGAAATGGGCTGGCAAGTGAAAAGGGTTGGGAACCACTGGCCTAGATTGATTGTATTATTGGCTTATGCTATTGCACTCCTCTTGTCTGGAGTCCTAGCTACTTTTTCCTGTGTTGTTTCTGTCCTGCAACTCCCTTCTTGTGAGTTGCCCCCCCTTGTCTGAGCATCCTGCAGGCCTCTTCTGGGCCTTGTCATTCAGAGGCTGTGTGCCGGCTATCTTAGATCGTGTTCAGTGCGAAACCTACTGCAATCTTCCCCTGTCGTGGCAGAGACCAAGAGCCTTCTCTGGTACGTGGTCAAATGCGGCTGGGCTGGCCCTTGCTCTTGTTAAACACCACTTGCAGTAAGGACTGTATACTGTGTGACTGATGGCCTCTCTATGCTATCCACCTCTCCTACAACTGGTTTGGGCCTGCAAGTCCCTGTGGCTGCCTTTAAAGCAGCTGGGGCAATGTAGAATGCTGTGGCCACAGGCATGCGCATGTTACTACATCCACCACCCACATTACTAGACTGTCAGACCTTCCGGCATTCGCTAACCGTGGACTTCCGGGTTCTCGGAGCGCGGCCACTCCCCCTCCTATGACGCGGTCGTTCCCAGGATTCATAGAGAGACCGCGTCAACACCACAGTGCTGGATCAACTCGAAAGCTCCCGCGAACTTCAAACTGAATATTTACTACTTCTACTGTGTATCGGACCCGGACTGTTTAATCGTTTACCCTCCTTCTCCTCTCCTACGACCTCGGACTGTTTTTGGATATTCTCTTGCCTGCTGCAACCTCGATTCTCTGTGGAATCTCTATCACCAATTTGGATTATCGCTCCTTCATAAGTTAAGTAAACCAGATTGGCTCAAGCTTAATATATAACCATCCTAATTCTAAGTGGTTCGCTATCTGCTCCACCTAAACTCCTAACCTTGTTTTCAACACCTACTAATTAATCATCTGCATCCTAATTTGGAACTTCTCGCTGGTTGTGTTAAATTTGCCTTATCTTAAAACAACTTCAACTCCGCTGCTGTTTATAACCTGCCAGGAATTAAAGAGACAGTTCAAATTGATTATCTTTTTTATTTAAAAGCAATAAACAATATCAAGTTCAGAAATCTGCAGTTGTTTCCATCTTGTCAACAATTGAGCATTACATAGACCCACTCCCCACCTTACCACCCCCACCACCCACCTTACTAAACCCACTCCCTACCTTACTAGACCCACTCCCCACCTTACTACCCCACCACCCACCTTACTAAACCCACTCCCTACCTTACTAGACCCACTCCCCACCTTACTACCCCACCACCCACCTTACTAAACCCACTCCCTACCTTACTACTCACACCACCCACCTTACTAAACCCACTCCCTACCTTACTACCCACACCACCCACCTTACTAAACCCACTCCCTACCTTACTACCCCCACCACCCACCTTACTAAACTCACTCCCTACCTTACTAGACCCACTCCCCACCTTACTACACCCATCACCCACATTACTAAACCCACGCCCTACCTTACTAGACCCACTCCCCACCTTACTACCCCCACCACCCACCTTACTAAACCCACTCCCTACCTTACTAGACCCACTCCCCACCTTACTACCCCCACCACCCACCTTACTAAACCCACTCCCTACCTTACTAGACCCACTCCCCAACTTACTACACCCATCACCCACATTACTAGATCCACTCACCACTTTACAAGCCCAACTTCCCACCTTACTACACCCACACCCCACATTAATAGCCCCACCACCACCTTACAAGCCTGTTTGTACTGATATTTATATGAGTGCGGGTCTGTGCATGTATGTATGCAAGAGTGTAATTGTGTATGTATATATATATATATATATATATATATATATACATATACACACGGCGTGTGTGTTTGTGCTTTAGGGTAAGAGTGGAGTTCCCTGGTTTGGATTTTGTAGACAACTGGCCAACCAAATGGCCCACCAACCATAATACTAAAATAGTTAATACAAATACAGACCAACTTTAATTTAATTAAGCAGTGCTCAATCCATGATGAAAACACATTGTTCTAAAACTGTTCAAAATTCCCTTCTGTCTTCTCCAGATTACCTCTTGTTTGTGAATTAAAAAGAACGTAGGCCAAACCTGTGGATTTGATTCTATATTTGGCAGACAAACACTAGGAAATTGCTGCTTGAGCTGGGATTATGTGAATATATTGGACGTATCCCACTTTCTTATAACTAAGCTGGAGAAAGAATTCAATGTGACTGGATTTACAATAAAAATATCATTTGGGTAAATGGGACAAGCAACTATTTAACAAGTGTCTGATGTCTGTCATTTCACTTTAAAATAGGAAACTCATAAAACCTGCAAGCTGTGATAAGACTTTTAGCTTGCTTCAGAATATTTTAAGAATAAAAAGATTTTTTTTTATATCTGTTTTATTTACTCAAATAAAATAGTCATACTACCAAGTGATAAATATGACTTCTAATATTACTTAAATTGCTTTTGTTTTAAGGTTGAGAAATGTCAATTAACTGGCAAGATGGTTATGCTAAACAACTTGGAGGTCTGTGCCTACTAGGCCTTGCAGTAATATATTGTGAGGGATAAAACTGGGAGATTGGAGATCAATAGCTCCTTTCTGTCTAAAAATCGGTACTAAATGCACAAAAAAGCTGACTGCTGTCTTTATTGGATCCTTAATAGCAATAGTTTACCGAAAAAACAGTCTCCCTTTATAGTAGCTATAGCCTGACCAATAAATCAAATGATGTCGGTGGCTAAGGTCTGGTTACCAAAAAGCTAACAAAGAAATCCCCATAAGGTGCATTGGCAGCAATAAAAAATCATAGGATAAGGAGTTACAATACTGGTTAAATACAATGTTGCAATGATCAAAAAGTGATCAGCTAAAAGTAATTCCTTCCTTCCTAATTCTGTTTGGGAGGTATAGGTTGGAGACCAGTTCCCATAATATTTGTGTAGCGACTTGTAACCCACTCTTCTGGTATCTTGTCTAACCGAGAGCCTGTACACCAGTCCCTAATAATCTCCCAACACCTTCAAGGGTGTTCTAATCTGTTACTGACTCTAAAGTAGAGCAAAATGCTGCCTAATGTGCCATCACAATCGCTGCAAGGACATCACTGTGAAAGTAGAAAAAGATTACATTAACCAGTGAGGGTCTAAATACCCATAGTGTGCAAAACAAGTGGTGAGGTGAAAAAAATAAATAATAAGGCTAACGCCCGACGCGCGTTTCGGTGTACTCAGACACCTTCGTCAGGGGCTAAGGATTTGTCACCTGGGAAAAGCCGGGACTTTTAAATCCCCTGTGTCCAATCACCATCGTCCGTACCTCCTTCGTGGGCCGGTCACATGACCGGAGTCCTGTGACGTTAATCATGACGCCCTGCATCATGTGACTAGGGCGTCATGTTTCCCTGTCCGCCCACGTGACTAGCCGTGGGCGGGTTGGTGGGCGGGGCGAAGTGTGTTTGGCAGTTAGATTGACTGAATAGCAAACGTCAATAATGACGCCCTGCCTCACGTGACTGTCACTGGGTGGAAGCAGTGGGAGGGACCCTGTGACGAGCATCGATTTTGATTGACGGCTTCTGTTGGAATAGTGCCAGTCTTCAAATGGTTATGCTCCTTGGTCATCATATCTAGATGTATTTAATACACAAGATTTCCTCCATGATCCATTTGCTGTATATTCTCGACTTGTCAGTAAGGGTGGTAGACTTCGTATGGATGTTGATTGCTATGTTTTATAGTTAACTTATAGTGTCACATTCTCAGGGGCGGACTGAGAGAGTCCTGGGCCCTCGGGCAAAATTAGGACCTGGGCCCCCTCCAGATATATATATATACTGTTGTAATGTACCTTGTATTTGCATGTAAAGTGAATGAATGTTTCTGTGTATATTCACTGTAAGTGAATATATGTATGTCTTTGTGTGAGGTATTAGGATTCAAAATATATTTGATTGTATGTGCATGTAAAGTGAATGTATGTTTCTGTGTATACTTACTGTAAGTCGTGTTGAGGTATTAGGATTCAAAATATATTTGATTGTATGTGCATGTGAAGTGAATGTATGTTTCTGTGTATACTTACTGTAAGTTGTGTTGGGATATTAGGATTCAAAATATGTTTGATTGTATGTGCATGTGAAGTGAATGTATGTTTCTGTATATACTTACTGTAAGTCGTGTTGGGATATTAGGATTTAAAATATATTTGATTGTATGTGCATGTGTGGTGAATGTTTCTGTGTATATTTACTGTAAGTGAATATATGTATGCCTTTGAATCCTCATATCCTAACACGAAATACAGAGTATCTATGAAGGGACACTATAGGCACCCAGACCACTTCCGCTCATTGAAGTGGTCTAGGTACAGTGTCCCAGGTCCCTTAACCCTGTAAAAGAGGGGGGCACTTTAGGAAGCTATAGTGCTAGGGAAAAATAAAAAATGTTTCCTGGCATATAGTTTCCCTTTAAGTAAATAAAAACTGTGGGAAAGGGCAGGGGAATATAGGCTGAAGTGGGTGCTGGGGCATAGAAACTGTAGTGGTTTTAGGGGCTGTAGTGGGGGCAGAGGCTGTATTGGGTATAGAGGCTACAGTGGGGGCAGCGAATAATAGGGGCCATAGTGGGGGTAAGGCGAAATAGTGACTATAGAGGGGGCAGGGGGTAATAGAAGCTATAGTGGGGACAAGGGGTAATAGAAGCTACAGTGGAGACAAGGGGTAATAGAAGCTACAGTGGGTGCAGGGTAGTGATAGGGACTGTGGTAGTTGCAGGGGTGGCATAGGGACTGTGGTTGTTTCAGGGGGATAGGGGCTGTAGTAAGTGCAGACAGCAATAAAGGCAGTAGTGGTTGCAGGGAAAAAGGGCAATAGTGGGCATGGGAGCTTTCATGGATATAGGGTTGTAGTGGATGCAGGTGTTTAGAGGCTGTAGTTGGTATATCAGCTGTAGTGGGTGTAGAGGCTGCAGGGGTTCTAGTGGTTTTATGGGATATAGGGGCTGTAGTGGGTGCATGGTATATAGAGACTGTAGTGGGTATAGGGACTATAGGAGGTGTAGTGGGGTATTGTACAGCGCTACGGAATCTGATGGCGCTATATAAATAATATAATAATGGATAAGGGCTGTAAGGAATATATAGGCATCCGGTTTGTGCATGCGGTAAAGGGGCTGTAGTGGGTATAGGGACTGCATGGGGTACAGGGTCTGTAGAGTAGGGAGTAGGGAGTAGGGGGAAGAAGGGAGTAGGGGGGCAGCAGGGCAGTAGAGGGGCAGCATGGTGTAGGAGAGCAGCAGGGGGGTTGCTGGGGCTAGAGGGGCAGCAGGGGGTAGGGGGACAGCAGGGGGTCTGCTGGGGCTAGAGGGTCGGCAGGGGGTCTGCTGGGGTGGTAGAGGGGCTGTAAGGTATAGGGGCTGTGGTGGGTATAGGGGTTGTAGTAGGTAGAAGGGCCGCAGGGGTAAGGGCTGCTGGGGGTAGAGGAGTAGCAGGGTGTATGGGGGGCAGCAGGGAGTAGGGGGCCAGCAGGGAGTAAGTGGGTAGAGGGGCAGAAGGGGGTAGGGGGGCCAGCAGGAGGTAGGTGGCAAAGGGGCAGAGGGGCCAGCAGATAGTAGGGGGCAAAGGGGCAGAGGGGCCAGCAGGAGGTAGGGGGGCCAGCAGGGAGTAGAGGGCAAAGGGGCAGCAGGGTGTAAGGGGGCCAGCAGGGAGTAGGGGGCAGCAGGGGGTTGGGGGACAGTGGGGGGTCTGCTGGGGCTAGAGGGTCAGCAGGGGGTCTGCTGGGGTGGTAGAGGGGCTGTAAGGTATAGGGGCTGTGGTGGGTATAGGGGTTGTAGTAGGTAGAAAGGCTGCAGGGGTAAGGGCTGCTGGGGTTAGAGGAGTACCAGGGAGTATGGGGGGGGGGAGGGGGGGGTCAGCAGGGAGTAGGGGGCCAGCAGAGAGTAAGTGGGTTGAGGGGCCAGCAGGAGGTAGGGGGACAAGCAGGAGGTAGGGTGGGCAGCACCAGGTAAGGGGGCCAGCAAGGAGTAGGGAGCAAAGGGGCAGAAGGGGTAGCAGGGAGTAGGGGGTGTGCTGGGGCTAGAGGGGCAGCAGGGGGTAGAGGGACAGCGGGAGGTCTTCTGGGGCTAGAGGGTCGACAGGGGGTCTGCTGGGGCAGCAGAGGGTAGAGGGGCTGTAAGGGGTAGGGGCTGGGGTGGGTATAGGGGTTGTAGTAGGTAGAAGGGCTGCTGGGGGTAGAGGAGCAGCAGGGGGTTGAGGGTCAGCGGGGAGTAGAGGGGCAGCAGGGAGTAAGTGGGAAGAGGGGCAGAAGGAGGTAGAGGGGACAGCAGGGGGTAGGGGGTGCCAGCAGGGGGTAAGGGGCAGCAGGGAGTAGGGGGCAGCCAGCAGGGAGTAGGGGGCAAAGGGGCCAGCAGGAGTTAAGGGGGCCAGCAGGGAGTAGTAGGCAAAGGGGCAGCAGGGGGTAGAGGGGTAGCAGGGAATAGGGGTGCCAGTATAAGGTAGAGGGGCAGCAGGGGGCAGGGGGGCCAGCATGAGGTGGAGGGGCAGCAGGGGGCAAAGGGGCTGCTGGGGTAGATGAGTAGCAGGGGGTAGAGGGGCAGCAGGGGATAGGGGGGCCAGCAGGAGCTAGAGGGACAGCAGGGAGTATGGGGCAAAGGGGCAGTAGAGGGTATAGGGGCTGTAGGGGTAGGGGCTGTGGTAGGTATAGGGGTTGTAGTGGGCTGCAGGGGGTAGAGGAGTAGCAGGGGGTAGAGGGGCAGTAGGGAGGCAGCAGAGGGTATAGGGGCAGTATGAGGTGAGGAGCAGCAGCATGGGGACAGCAGAGGGTCTACTGGGGGTAGAGGGGCAGTAGGGAGGCAGCAGGGGGTAGAGGGGCACCAGGGGGTAGAGGGGTGGGGGGGCAGCAGAGGGTCTACTGGGGGTAGAGAGGCAGTAGGGAGGCAACAGGAGGTAGAGGGGTAGGGGGTAGAGGGGCAGTATGGGGTGAGGAGCAGCAGGGGGACAGCATAGGGTCTACTGGGGGTAGAGGGGCAGTAGGGAGGCAGAGGGGTGGGAGGCAGCAGGGGGTAGAGGGGCAGTATGGGGTGAGAAGCAACAGAGGGTCTACTGGGGGTAGAGGGGCAGCAGGGAGTAGGGGGCCAAGGGGCAGCAGAGGGTAGAGGGGCTGTAGGGGTAGGGGCAGTAGGGGGTAGAAGGAAGAGGAGCTGCTGGATGAAGAGGAGCCTTACCTTTGGCCAGAGGGGTTAATCCTTCTCCCAGCAGCACTGGAGCATGCTGTCTCTCACTGAAGTGCTGCCTCTAACACAGATCAGGCAGCTCCGCATGGCTCCCTGACCTTTTGACACATGATGTCATTTCCTCTAGCAGGAGCCGCACGGAGCTGCCTGATCAGCCCTACAGACAGCTCTCCTGCTCTGCTCACCAGTCAGGCACAGTGAGAGACAGCATAGTGGGTCTTTAGGAAGGCCCTTTAGCTGTCTCTTACTGTGCCTGCCCGAACATGGGGGATATGTATTTTGTAACAGGGGCCCGCGGAGTGCCGTGCGGGCCCCTGACTGACTGCATGCAGGCTGGGGAGATTGTTTAACTCCCCAGCCCAGCTATTACTTTCATGCACGGCAGGCAGGCGGGCGGGCCCCCTAGAGCCTCGGGCCCTCGGTCCATGACCGATTTGCCCAAGTGCTCAGTCCGCCCCTGCACATTCTGATGTCTTCCACTTCAAAAGTGTTTGAAAACCGATATTTCCCTAGAGGATTTTTGTACGCTGAGTAATTATGGTAATCCTCAACGGATGTCATCCTCTATGGGGGATATAGTACAAAGAATATTTATATAGGTATAGATCAGAGGTTCATTTATGTAAATGATGTACCAGGATGATGCTGCACAGAGAGACGGATTGGGCACAGGTAAAGGAAATATCTGTATGTGCTGAGTGGTTAACTAATTTATTTACAGTGAATTATTTACAGTGTTGGAAAGAATATATGTTCCATATATTCATCAAGTTGTCAGTCGTTATGGATAGAGATTATGTTATAAAGGGAGTGTATGTGAACCCTTCATTCAGTCCATTGGGGGACAGGGTTTTCAACCGGTAAATCCAGTAACACTCCCTTTTTCTAATTTGTTGGTCCCAGTTTCCCTTCCTTTGATCCTGTTTGATCAATTCAATTCCCTGAAATTTCAAGACTGTAGGGTCTCCACTATGTGCATTCTTTACATGCCTAGAGATAGGAGTCTCCATATGTCTGGTTGTTTTAACGGAATTGATGTGTTCAAGGATCCTCCTTCTGAAGGGGCGGAAGGTTTTCCCCACATATGCTATTGAGCATTGGCAGGTGATTAGGTACACTAAGCCTTTTGAGCTACAGTTAAAAAAGGAAAGTGTGTCAAAGTGCTGATTTTTGGTACTGTCGGTGAAGGTTTTTGAGTCTTTTTTAATGTATTTGCATGCCTTGCACCTCCCACATTTGTACGTACCTTTGAGGTTATTTGTTAGCCAATGCGTTGGTGCTTTAGGTCTCTGAAAATGGCTGTGTACCAAAGAATCTTTAAGGTTCTTACCCCTCCTTGCTACAAGCGCTACCTGTGCTGGGATGATGTCCCTCAGGTGTTCGTCCTGTTTTAACAGTGGCCAAAATCTGTGCATAATTGATCTTACACAGTTCCATCCAGCATCGTACGTGGCTATACATCTTAATTGCTTGTTGTCTTGTTCCATCAATTTCTTGCGTGGAACAGTGTCCTCTCTTATTAGGCTCTCCCTGTCTACTAAGAGGGCTCTGTGATAGGCCCTTTTAAGACATTTGTTGGGATACCCCTTAGTCCTGAACATTATTCTTAAGGCCCTGGCCCTGGTTTTAAAGTCTTCAATATCTGTACAATTGCGCCTGAGGCGTAGATATTGTCCAATGGGGATTCCCTTTTTCTGGGGTGTTGGGTGGTGACTCTTCCAGTTTAATAGGCTATTTGTGGCCGTGCTTTTCCTAAATAGATCGCTTTTGATCGTCCCATTTGGATTGGGGATCAAAGTAAGATCTAAGAATGTCAAGTTTGGGGTTCCTACTTCGGTAGTAAATCTGAGGTTAAGGTCGTTGATGTTTAGCAACTGTACAAATTCTAGGAACTGGTCGTGTGTTCCAGTCCATACAATCACTATGTCGTCTATGTATCTTTTCCAATAGTAGATACATTGGACTAGTTGACTTTGTGGGTGAGCAAATACTATTTTTTCCTCCCACCATCCCAGGTGCAGGTTGGCATATGAGGGCGCACAAGACGTCCCCATAGCTGTTCCCTGCACCTGGTGGTAGTATACACCATCAAATAAGAAGAAGTTGTGTGTTAGTATGAACTTGAGTAGTTGTGTAGTGAAATCGCTATGTTCATATAATTGGGTACCTCTTTGACGTAGGAAGTAGCTTGTGTGTTCTAGACCCAAGGAGTGGGGAATCGAGCTGTACAGAGATTCCACATCTAAGCTGCACAATAACGAATGTGGGGGCATCTGTATCTTAGTTAGTTCAGCTAGGGTCTGTTTGGTATCTCTTAAGTATGATGGGAGTTGAGTAACCAATGGTTTTAGTATTTGGTCAATATAAATGCTTGCATTTTGGGTTAAATTGTTGTTACCCGAGACTATAGGTCTCCCTGTTAAGATGTCATATTTTTTATGTATCTTCGGGAGGCTATAGAACGTGGCAATGCGTGGACTGTCCCCTATAATGAACTCATATTAAATACCTACAAAGTTATCCCTCATGACCCCACTAAGAAATTTCAGGAGGAATTTAAAACGATCCTTGAAATAGGACTTAACCAAAATGTAATATCCAAAAATGAATATGAGTTCATTATAGGGGACAGTCCACGCATTGCCACGTTCTATAGCCTCCCGAAGATACATAAAAAATATGACATCTTAACACACAACTTCTTCTTATTTGATGGGGTATACTACCACCAGGTGCAGGGAACAGCTATGGGGACGTCTTGTGCGCCCTCATATGCCAACCTGCACCTGGGATGGTGGGAGGAAAAAATAGTATTTGCTCACCCACAAAGTCAACTAGTCCAATGTATCCACTATTGGAAAAGATACATAGACGACATAGTGATTGTATGGACTGGAACACACGACCAGTTCCTAGAATTTGTACAGTTGCTAAACATCAACGACCTTAACCTCAGATTTACTACCGAAGTAGGAACCCCAAACTTGACATTCTTAGATCTTACTTTGATCCCCAATCCAAATGGGACGATCAAAAGCGATCTATTTAGGAAAAGCACGGCCACAAATAGCCTATTAAACTGGAAGAGTCACCACCCAACACCCCAGAAAAAGGGAATCCCCATTGGACAATATCTACGCCTCAGGCGCAATTGTACAGATATTGAAGACTTTAAAACCAGGGCCAGGGCCTTAAGAATAATGTTCAGGACTAAGGGGTATCCCAACAAATGTCTTAAAAGGGCCTATCACAGAGCCCTCTTAGTAGACAGGGAGAGCCTAATAAGAGAGGACACTGTTCCACGCAAGAAATTGATGGAACAAGACAACAAGCAATTAAGATGTATAGCCACGTACGATGCTGGATGGAACTGTGTAAGATCAATTATGCACAGATTTTGGCCACTGTTAAAACAGGACGAACACCTGAGGGACATCATCCCAGCACAGGTAGCGCTTGTAGCAAGGAGGGGTAAGAACCTTAAAGATTCTTTGGTACACAGCCATTTTCAGAGACCTAAAGCACCAACGCATTGGCTAACAAATAACCTCAAAGGTACGTACAAATGTGGGAGGTGCAAGGCATGCAAATACATTAAAAAAGACTCAAAAACCTTCACCGACAGTACCAAAAATCAGCACTTTGACACACTTTCCTTTTTTAACTGTAGCTCAAAAGGCTTAGTGTACCTAATCACCTGCCAATGCTCAATAGCATATGTGGGGAAAACCTTCCGCCCCTTCAGAAGGAGGATCCTTGAACACATCAATTCCGTTAAAACAACCAGACATATGGAGACTCCTATCTCTAGGCATGTAAAGAATGCACATAGTGGAGACCCTACAGTCTTGAAATTTCAGGGAATTGAATTGATCAAACAGGATCAAAGGAAGGGAAACTGGGACCAACAAATTAGAAAAAGGGAGTGTTACTGGATTTACCGGTTGAAAACCCTGTCCCCCAATGGACTGAATGAAGGGTTCACATACACTCCCTTTATAACATAATCTCTATCCATAACGACTGACAACTTGATGAATATATGGAACATATATTCTTTCCAACACTGTAAATAATTCACTGTAAATAAATTAGTTAACCACTCAGCACATACAGATATTTCCTTTACCTGTGCCCAATCCGTCTCTCTGTGCAGCATCATCCTGGTACATCATTTACATAAATGAACCTCTGATCTATACCTATATAAATATTCTTTGTACTATATCCCCCATAGAGGATGACATCCGTTGAGGATTACCATAATTACTCAGCGTACAAAAATCCTCTAGGGAAATATCGGTTTTCAAACACTTTTGAAGTGGAAGACATCAGAATGTGACACTATAAGTTAACTATAAAACATAGCAATCAACATCCATACGAAGTCTACCACCCTTACTGACAAGTCGAGAATATACAGCAAATGGATCATGGAGGAAATCTTGTGTATTAAATACATCTAGATATGATGACCAAGGAGCATAACCATTTGAAGACTGGCACTATTCCAACAGAAGCCGTCAATCAAAATCGATGCTCGTCACAGGGTCCCTCCCACTGCTTCCACCCAGTGACAGTCACGTGAGGCAGGGCGTCATTATTGACGTTTGCTATTCAGTCAATCTAACTGCCAAACACACTTCGCCCCGCCCACCAACCCGCCCACGGCTAGTCACGTGGGCGGACAGGGAAACATGACGCCCTAGTCACATGATGCAGGGCGTCATGATTAACGTCACAGGACTCCGGTCATGTGACCGGCCCACGAAGGAGGTACGGACGATGGTGATTGGACACAGGGGATTTAAAAGTCCCGGCTTTTCCCAGGTGACAAATCCTTAGCCCCTGACGAAGGTGTCTGAGTACACCGAAACGCGCGTCGGGCGTTAGCCTTATTATTTATTTTTTTCACCTCACCACTTGTTTTGCACACTATGGGTATTTAGACCCTCACTGGTTAATGTAATCTTTTTCTACTTTCACAGTGATGTCCTTGCAGCGATTGTGATGGCACATTAGGCAGCATTTTGCTCTACTTTAGAGTCAGTAACAGATTAGAACACCCTTGAAGGTGTTGGGAGATTATTAGGGACTGGTGTACAGGCTCTCGGTTAGACAAGATACCAGAAGAGTGGGTTACAAGTCGCTACACAAATATTATGGGAACTGGTCTCCAACCTATACCTCCCAAACAGAATTAGGAAGGAAGGAATTACTTTTAGCTGATCACTTTTTGATCATTGCAACATTGTATTTAACCAGTATTGTAACTCCTTATCCTATGATTTTTTATTGCTGCCAATGCACCTTATGGGGATTTCTTTGTTAGCTTTTTGGTAACCAGACCTTAGCCACCGACATCATTTGATTTATTGGTCAGGCTATAGCTACTATAAAGGGAGACTGTTTTTTCGGTAAACTATTGCTATTAAGGATCCAATAAAGACAGCAGTCAGCTTTTTTGTGCATTTAGTACCGATTTTTAGACAGAAAGGAGCTATTGATCTCCAATCTCCCAGTTTTATCCCTCACAATATATTACTGCAAGGCCTAGTAGGCACAGAACTCCAAGTTGTTTAGCATAACCATCTTGCCAGTTAATTGACATTTCTCAATCTTTACATTTAATCGGGTACATGCCCTTTGGTGGCACTGGCAACACCTACTGACCATTACCTTTTGCCTGTCAACACCCCAAATCCTCTTCCGTATGGCTTACTGCAGAGGACTGGGGATTACCAGGCAAACTATTTATGTTTAACTTTTGTTTTAAGGTGCTTAATTATGCCCTATAGCCTATAATTCTACCATGAGAATTAATCTAACTTGCTTATTGGTCCATGAACTCAATCTTCCTACCTAACTGTATAAATCAACATATGACATTTTCACAATCTTTAACTTAACGAGCAATTAAAATAATTCAAAAGATTGCGATCTAAATGCAGAACAGGACGTACAAAATGACCATCCATACGGATGTTCCTGGGTACACCTAGCTCATATCTTGTGCACACCTATGAATGAAATTCTTAAAGTAAAATGCCAGTTAAAACGCAATATTTAATTCACAAACAATTATACCATCATACATGTGACATGTGAAAGCACGGTGTTTGCCAACTGCCCTGTTCACAGATGTATGTCACTTACTATCATTATTGCTACATTTCCCAACTGTCCTAAGTTTTATATTCCCAAACTCAAGACTATTAACTATCATGTATGTAACAAAGAATATGAAGACATATCAGACATATTAACTACTATATGTCTTGCTGATTCCATAAGTTTTTCAAGTTTATTTTATTTTTGTTGAGGATGTTACATAAAATTTGGCTCTATAAAATAAATGTGAATCATGTACAATAACCTAGACCCTAACTGTATGTACAACATAATTTACACTATTTTACTGCTGTAGTTGTGTTAATGCATCTTGTGTAGTAAATTAAGAAGGAGAAATTAAATCTTCATTTCAGGTTAAAGGAACTTAACATGTATAGCTTGGAGGAAAGTCAAGACGGGGGGATATGATAGAAACATTTAAATACATAAAGGGAATCAACACAGTAAAGGAGGAGACTATATTTAAAAGAAGGAGAACTACCACAACAAGAGGACATAGTCTTAAATTAGAGGGACAAAGGTTTAAAAATAATATCAGGAAGCATGACTTTACTGAGAGGGTAGTGGATCCATGGAATAGCCTTCCAGCTGAAGTGGTAGAGGTTAAAAAAGTAAAGGAGTTTAAGCATGCGTGGGATATGCATAAGGCTATCCTGGACTTAAGATAAGGCCAGGGACTAATTAAAAGTATTTTGAAATATTGGGCAGACTAGATGGGCCGAATGGTTCTTATCTGACGTCACATTCTATGTTTCTATATGATCTCAGAAATTGAAATTTTCTATTGGGAATCTCTAATATGTTTCAATATTTGTTCTACGTCTTAAACAGAAGAAAAACACCTTGAAATAACACTGCAGATGGGAGATCTCTGGGACGTGTGCCAGAAAAGCTCTGTATGCCATGCAAAAATGGCTTTTGGATATATATCAAACACCAGATTTTAACGGACATGCATCGAATGAGAGAATAGAGAAAGAAAGAAGTCCTTGATTCAGAAGAGACTTGGTGATATTGATGGGGATTATTACCTGTAGGTAAGAGGTCCAGTAGACCTCCACTTAATTTGAACCCATCCCCTGCTGCTCATCAAATGATGGGGCTGGGTGGTTCATTGGGCAGGTCTCCCATAAAGCAAATTAAGATTTATTTCTACCAGATTAAACAGCCCAGGTGGACAGCTGCTGTAAATATAATCTACTCCCCAGCTCTGCATGGGTAAAGGGGGGAAGGATCCCTGAGTTAAAACCCCCAAATCAGTAGCCCCAGGGGATGATCAATGGCTCACCAGCTATGTGGTGAGGGAATAGGGGATCCGGTGTTCCTAGTTTCTATTCCTTGTTTATTGAAATAGTCTTCTGGATACACTATGAGTTATTTAGCAATCTTGGAATTGTTCTTTAAAGCACTTTAGTTATTATGCACTTTTTCAGAAAAGGTTAGACTAATTCACATAGACTCCTATTCAGAGTTCCTCTCCATAAGTTAAAAGTTTAAGGGGGAGTTAATTTAGTGAACTACCCCAGACATTTTGACACCTAAACTCCACCAAACGCCCTAATTAATTTTCTATGAATATTCTAGTAAATTCTGAGTTTATTGTACAATTCTACCACTTGAAATCAATTAGAAATGACTAAATTGGCTTCAACAAATAGCACATTTTCTTACAGTAAGTTGCAGGACTACCAGTGGACTGGCAACTTTTGGACTGGTGGGCAAGTACTCACGAATAACTTTATTTTGCACACAAAACTCATAGATGTCCATGTGGATGGCCCTACTCACATGGAGCAAGCAATATATATAGATTTGACTGATTGGGCTGCTGGAGTTGCAAGGTGCGCCATCATTTATCCCTGAAACCTGTATAGGTATGACCACAGTATGAACAAAACATTCACAGAAATCTCTGCATGCCCAAGAGATGCAGATTCCGTTTCCCACAAACTCTATTGGTACAATTGAGAACTGGCATGTGTTATGATGTCATGATCACCATCTAATCTCACCTCGCACTGGCAAACAACTCCAGTGACACCTGGTCAGCCACAGATACCACTGTCCACCGGGACATTTCCCAATATGGCAGACCAGGTCTGGAAAATATTGAAAGCACAGGCCACCAGCCCACGCATAAACTCACACAGTGTCAGACTAGCAAGATAAATGGCACAATTCCTGCCTGCTGCCTCATTCTGCAACACTGTAATAACAGAATCCCAAACATACCTTCCGCTATTTTTATTTTCAGAAGAATCTGTCCAAAAAACCCCTTGGCCGATACTGGTGGCTGAAGCAATTGTCCTCCTGTCCCCCATGCAGATTACTGAACTTTATATTAAACATGCTACTGAAAACCCCTACAGAAACAATTCTTATCTTTAAAAAAATGGTTGTTGAAATTAAAAGCTCATATAGCTGGAATTGAAATTGTTAATAATATATTAAAACGTAGGGTTAATGGAACATCTTGAATGATACATCTTCTCTAGTCATATTAGTGCACAGACTGAAAGGATAATGCAATACTAAAATTCCAAAGACTACTTGACCTGTATTTTCATGTCAATTTGAATTTTTGGATTAAAAATTTTCAGACATAGATTTTTCAGTGCCAACAAGACAAAAGCCAACCCACGCTGCACAAAGAAGGGAAAAAAAGAATACATTTTAACATAATGAAAGACATCATCAAGTACACAACGCAAATCAATCACAAAAAGATTATTTTCTGAGAGCCCCCACATTCTTTTACTAAATAAATGTACTCGGATGGTAACTCTGCTGTAAAAACCAGTACATGATGGTTATACCAATACAACAGAACAACAACTAATAAAATGATATGAACAAGTGTCAGATCAAAGACACTTTAGGTTGGTGGGCTTTGAAACACATGCGGATGTTGAGAAGATATCAACCTACCACACCGGGTCAGGTGAGTACATGGTACAAACAATTACTGGTACGCAAGAAACTGCTGCACAATGATTCATATTTATATTATGTTTCCAATTTATATATAATCTCCAGATATTATACATTACGAATACTTATATTTACATCATGCGGTTTCATTCCTAGAGTGTTCTAGTCTTATTGCTCCTCTTTTGCTCAAAAAACATCCAACGATCTGCATAGCTATGAAAAGCCACTGTAGCATTTTCACTTGGTTCCATTTATAGAGTGCTCTTTAGAAAAACGTACGCTGCACAGTTCGGTGCACTGTAACATCATCATAGCTGTAGCCCCTCAGAGATTTCAGTGGTAAAGGGATTTCAGTGGTAAGTCTGGAGATCTTTATTTTAGGCGCCATCTTTCCAAGTAGCATGCTCTGTAGTTGTACCCAAAGAAGCCTCTGCCTTGGTATCTAACTATTGATGTTGGTGTTATGTCCACATTTAGAATCCATCTTGCTCTCTTTCCAGGGTACAATGCAAGAAGAAGCGCTTAAAATATAAAATCAAGAACCCTAGATCTGTCTTATTAAACCACCAACATATTACTCAGAGCTCCTGGTAACTATTTTAATCAATCTGACTGGCATCTGACCTTTGTACATGCTGACAGTCACACACTCACAAATATTGGCTGTAAACACAGATCTGTTTGCCCATTTTGCCACAAAATCATGAGTTCCATAATTTCTAGAGGTGAGTGGGCTCTACCAGTGCACTGTGATCCCAAAATCATATCAGATAGAATACATTGAGATTTCTTTTCTTTTGACGTAAAATAAGACAAGGGGCGTTCAAATCAGAGCTATGTTGATACAGTGTGTAAATGTGCTGATAGTATATTGGATACTAAACAACGAATCGCAAAGTGAACAACGCATTGGGAAATTAAAGTCTAAATAACACATTTGAAAAACATTTTTCTAGAACAGATATATTCCCAATTTTTTTCTTTCCCTTAACTAAGCAAATTAAGTTTTAATACAATATAGCATAGTGTGTAGCAAATAAGCTCTATATCAAACATCAATGTAAGTAGCACCGCAAGTTTTCAGAAATCTCTGGAAAGCAGTGGAACAAAAGAAACACAAAGTGTAAAATGAATGCGATGGCATTTAAGTAATACAAAAAAACTGCTCTTGACTGTACGGAAAGGCAATACACATGTTGTCACCTCATCAGTAGCTCAAATGTTAGATCTGGAATTATATCCAAATTCAAACGTGAATTCTTGCAATTGGACAGCTTTCTACCTCCTTAGAAGACAGGAAGGTTTTGAACTATGTTGGGACCCATGGGAAACCGTTTATAAACTTATTAGCATTTTCTAAAACGGTGTCTTGGCTTGTTTTGTAAAGTTTATGGAATATTTCTAAGTTTTAATGTTCTAAATAAGCTTATCGCATTTTATTTCTGGCGGGTGGGAGGTTTGGAAACTACATACAACTATGGAAAAATATACTCCTGTATACGTGACTAATAATGATTTATTGATAACGTACAACAGACAGACTTCATCCATGTGTGTTGTTGTACTGTAATCAGAAACATGGGTCACAATATATTTTGTCGATTATCAAGGTATAAAGCATAGTTCAGGTTTGAATGAAGTTTACATGAAATGATTTGACATGTGGCTGTGAGTCGCAGTCAGCATTCAGTGGTGTACACACAACCCATGGGGCTCCGGTGTGAAACTGATCCATGGGCCCCCCCCTCCCTCTACCCCCTTTTAACACCCCCCCCGACATACACACACACATACAGAGACACACACAGACAGATACATACAGAGACACATACATACAAACAGACAGGCACACATACATACACACACATACAAAAACACACACATACATATAGACAGACACACACACACACAAAACACACATACATACAAAGACACATACATACATAAAAACAGACAGGCACACATACATACACACACAAACACAAGAAACATACAAGACACATACATGCAAAAACATACAAACAGACAGGCACACATACATACAGACAGATAGACAGACACATACAGGCACACACATACAAACAGACAGGCACACATACACAATATTTAAGTCACCCTCTTGTGCAGGAAGGTGACTTTCCCTGGGGTGCAGTGGTAGCTCAGGCTGATGGGAGTCAGAGTTCCCACTCTGACTCCCTCTGCTTTCTCCCGCACGGGCTCTCAGTAATAGCTGGGATGAGTGACGGGGAGTCACTTTCTCCCAGCGTGTGATGATCTCATCACAGGAGGCGCGGTCGCGCTGTTAAAGCGCCGCAGCGCTGACCGTGCCCCCTGAAAATACATACCCATCGGGTGGCCCTGACAGCATGGGCCACCCGATGGGCACCTTAACATGCGGCCCCAGCGGTTTGTAGCTGCGACCGCTATATGTACGCCAGTGTGACCATTAAATTTAACGGATGCCAGAAAAACACAGAAGTGCAGTAATAAACCTGAAGCAGAGAAAATAGAGAAAACGTGTACAAGTTTATATCACAACAGTTGTGGTTAGAGTGTGTTATATGCTGCGGACATGCACTAAATAACGACAATACTGTGCAGGGGGTTATGGGGAAAAATCTAACCTCTTATAAGGACAGAAAAAAATAGAGAAATGAGGAAAAAGTAACAGTTTTTTTATCCAATTATCTCAAAAGGTATAACAAGACCTTTTACGGATCCCCTATACTCCGGCTGAGTATATGCGCTGTAGAGTCTCCCTATTCCCGGAGTGAAAGTGCTAAATCAAGAGCTAAATCAACTACCCACATATTAGGAATATTTAAATGGATACTATAGACACCCAGATCACTTCAGCTCATTGAAGTGGTCTGGGTGCAGTGCACCTGTCTCCTTAACATTGCAAAAGTAATCATTGCAGTTATTGAGAAACTGGAATAATTACATTGCAGATTAAGTCAACCTCTAGTGGCTGTCTACCAGACAGCCACTTAAGGTGCTTCCGTGTTAGGTGACTTTTGGTTGCCTAACTGATGCTGGATGTCCTCACCGTATGCACGAGGACATCCGGCGTCAGCTAAAACCCCATAGAAAAGCATTGATTAATGCGCATGAGGTCCCCAATGTGGCGGGAGGAGCGGAGGTGGTGCCTGACCCAGCGCTAAGAGACATTAGAGCGGTATTCAGGTAAGTAATTAAGAGTTGATAACCTTTTCTGCACCTCAGGGGGAGGAGGCAGGGGGTCCCTTTAATGGGATCATAGAAAATGTTATTGTATTAAATTTCAAGGTACTTCCACATTTTTAGTTTAAGGTTTATCTCTTTAATCAGAGGAAGTAAATAAAGTTCTATCCACTTCACTGGATTATTCGAGACCTTAATGTCTAGGTAATTGAAGTTTTTTTTTTTCCCAGTTAAACTTGTATTTACTTGCAATGATATCTTGAGCAGTCTGATTTACATTTATATATAATATTGTAGATTTTTCAGTAATTTATAATTCGAGTAATTATCGTAATTCTAAATAATATCCATTACTTCATCGATTGATTCAGATGGATATTTAATAGTTAGCAGGATATCATTTGCATATAATTTAATTTTCTCACTGTCCTTGTCGACAAAACCTAAAATGATTTTCTTTGATCTTATTTCAATTGGCAGAGATTCAATAAATAGTATATATATATATATATATATATATATATATATTTTTTTTTTTTCAATTCTTTATTTTTGTTGTGCACAAGAGTAATCACAAGCTTTGGTGCGCCACAACAGCGACATCAGGGTACAATATTGAACATTTGCATTACAGGTTGTGGTAAATGAGTCAGGCACATTAACAAATTAGCAGTTGTTTAGGTTCTCGAGTAGCGTAAACTTTTAAGTATTCAAAGAGGGACAGGCATTCCTTACAGTGACATCTGGACTGATTAGTCATATACCAATCCTTTATAACATTACATGTCTATCTAAGTAGGTAAAACGTAGAGTGTAATAATTCTAGTGTGTCTCTAAGTTAGGTGAAGGATTAGCAGTGTTACGATGGCATGCATATTTACATCAAGCTTGGTTGAGCGAGATACTGTCCACATTTTGATATAATAACAGGAATGATAGTCGATTAGGCTTCGGTTATAAGATCGTGTTGTTGGTATCAGGTAGATTGAGTCATTGGCTTAAGTTGGTCACCCCAAGCCCTTAGAAGCAGGAGCCCCTGCGTTTGTATAATATTGAATGGTCGGGTAGTCTGCTGTGTTATGTCTGTGAAGAGCCTCGTGTAAGCGTTTGAAGTAAGCGATACCTACCAGTCTTCATGTGTGTGCACGGACATGTCTGTTGCGTGAGGGTATGGTAGAGATTGTCGGTGGTATGAGAAGCGCTAAAGAAAATAATAATAAAAATAATAACAATAAGAACAAGAATAACGATTCCCAAATATTCAGTGACACCATCACAATGAGGGAGATCCGATCACTGTAATGATTAGAGTATAGCTAGCCTCTCTGAGTGTCTCTGAGCCGCCCCATGACAGCTGTGGCAGTGTGTATGGCCTTTCGGCGTTGGTTGGACATGGGGAGTCCTGAATGGAGGGCTGGTGTGCTGCCTTATCGTGGGTATGTTCCGTGAGGTTGGGTCGTAAGTGGTGTACCGTCCTTTTGTTCCGCTTGGCTATTGTTAGCCAGTGCTAGTTCCTTGCTGTCCATAGTCTTGGGGTATCGTTTTTGAGGAACTGCTGGGTGGGTGGTGTTGCTCGATGTGTTGGAGGGGGATGCAGCGTTGTGCCTCGGGCTCCGGCTTTTCAGCTCTTTCAGTAGATAAGTAGCTCGGTGCATGGCGCCGGTATCGGTGTTTGCTGTGCTGCCATTTGCTTTGCGTCTCCCCTCCTCGTCTCCCTTCGGCCTCTGAAGGTAGTTTTCTAGTTGGGGCCCCGCAATGCTCACTCGTTGCCGGTTCCCTTGTGTGTCTGGCCAGCAGGGATTGGTGGTCCGCTTCGGGCTCTGTGAGTCAGCTCGTCCACACATGGCTTCTGCCATCTTGGATTTAGGCTTCGGGCCTATGCAGCGGAGTGTTATGATATGGCCTCCCACTGTGGCTATGGGGTGAGGACCGGGACCGGGTCCGCACAGTTGCAGCGTGGCTGTTGGGCTCCGTTAGGCAGGATAGTGGAGCGGCAGCCGTCCACTCCACTCACCACCAGGAAGGTCCCGCTTGAGGTAGCACAGATCTCCCCCCCCCCCCCCCCTGGGGGACTAGAACTACGGGAGCAAGCCTCTCCCGGTTCTGGCAGCCTTTTGGGGCCCGGCCCCAAATAGTATATATATTAATGAAGATAAAGGACAGCTCTGACGTCTACCATTTGAGATTCAGAACCAATCAGATTTTATACCTGAGACAATAATTCTGCCACTAGGACCCCCACATAGAGTCATAACTGCTCCAATTATCTTACCTGCAAAACCAAAGGGCTCCAAAGAATCTCTATAAACAAAAGTCAAAGGCCTTCTCTGCATCCATTGAAAGGGTCATCATGGAAACATTTTATTTTCCAGATTGTTCTAAAATTGCAACAATATTTTTATATGGTTTGTCATAGACCTATATGGGACAAACCCTACTTGATCTCTATGTACTAAATATCCAGTAACCTACTCCATTCTCTCTGCTAGCACTCCTGCCTTCATCTCATAATGCTCAGTCAAGTGATATATTTTTACTCACTTGTGTCATTAGAGAGAACATATTCTGAAAAATATCAGACTGATCCCACCCATAAGGGCAGTCCAAAACCGAAATGCCAGCAAGTTCCCTCTGCACGAGCGATACAGCAACTGCAGACTATCGTTTCAGCATTCCCTGGACCTCATCAGTGAGGTGTAGCTGATACCCTTCTAGGTACAGGTCCACATCTGGATTACCCTTTTAACTTAACTGTTAGGCGTAAACATTGTTGCTTACATAACGTGCTCTTTTATTATTATTATTATTATTATTATTATTATTATCGCCATTTATATAGCGCCAACAGAGACACATACATACAAACAGACAGGCACACATACATACAATATTATTAGAGGGGGGATTTGGACTATAAATAGGACAATTACAAGAAAACTAACAGAAACGAAGGTTTGAAGAGGGCCCTGCTCAAACGAGCTTACAGTCTATAGGAGGTGGGGTATAAAACACATTAGGACAGGGAATAGAAGTTGAATTAGGTGGGAGTGGAGCAGAGCTGGAGGGGAGAGTAGAGTACTGCCCTTTAGGAGAGAGCAAGAGACAGGTATGTGAGGTAGAGGTTAGTCTGGGAGACCATAGGCTTTCCTAAAGAAATGAGTTTTAAGGCACTTCTTAAATTATTGGAGACTAGGGGAGAGTCTGATGGCAGTAGGCAGGCTATTCCATAGGATGGGAGCCACCCGTGAAAAGTCCTGCAAGCGCAAGTTGGCCATGCGGATACGAGCAGCAGACAGAAGAAGGTCACGGGCAGAGCGGGGAGACCGAGAAGGGGCATACCTATGGATCTGTGAGGAGATATAAGAGGGGCTAAGATTACTCAGTGCTTTATAGGTATGGGTTAGCACTTTGAATTGACTCCTATAGGATAGAGGAAGCCAATCAAAGGACTGACAGAGGGGTGATGTGTGAGAGGATCAACAAGAGAGGAAAATCAGTCTGGCGGCAACATTCACAGACTGTAGTGGGGCAATACGGCCTTTGAGAAGACCAATTAGGAGAGAGTTACAATAGTCCATGCGAGAGATTACTAGAGCAAGGACAAGCTCTTTAGTAGCATCTTGTGTAAGAAAGGGGCAGATGTTTTTGAGGTGGAATTGGCATTATTTGACAACAGACCGGATGTGAGGCTCAAAGGTGAGGCCAGAATCAAAAGTAACACCAAGACAACGTGCTTGTAAGGATGGGCTGATATGGGTGCCACCAATCTGAAGGGAGAGCGAGAGAGGAGGATTAATATTAGGAGGAGGAAAGAGAAGAAGTTCTGTTTTGGAAAGATTCAGTTTCAGAAAGCGGGAGCACATTCAATCAGAGATAGAAGAAGGCAAGAGGTGACACGTTGCAGGACATCAAGGGAGAGGTCTGGGAAATGCTCTTAATTTATATATAAGCTACCTACTACTAAACATTTTCACGTATCGCCTACGGCGATATACCACTTTGGTACAACCACAAGGTTTTTCAGAACTCCATCACCGAAAAACAAGGCTTACTTAACGCTGTAAATGATTATCAGAAAAAATCCTGGTTAGTTATGCATACTTAACTCTGACTTATTGTGTACCAAATAAAAAATTATTTAACCCCTTAAGGACCAAACTTCTGGAATAAAAGGGAATCATGACATGTCACACATGTCATGTGTCCTTAAGGGGTTAAACCAAAAGAAAAAGGAATAATTCAGTATGTAAATATATTTAATTTCATAGTATTTTATTTATCTCTTGGGTGTCATCTTAATCTCAACTATGAATTTGTCTGCTATTTGAAGAATGTATATCCTGTGAAGTGTGTAAAAATAGAGGTGAATGTTTATTTTAGCATCCTAAAATATTTTATCATACGTCATGTATTATTTTAGGCTCCTATTCAACTGACATTACATAGTCACTAGCTCAACTGTATTTTACAAATATGGCCCATATCGTGAAGAAGCCATCTATAGAAAAATTACATGGTTAAATGATTTTTGTAATACATAATCAAGTTAATTGATTGATGCATTGGTGTTTTTTGTCCACCAGTGTCTACACCAAAAGTAGGCAACCTTCGGTATTCCAGATGTTGTGGACTACATCTCCCTTAATGACCTTACAGCCATAATACTGGCAAATAATTACCAACAACTGGAGTGCCAAAGGTTGCCTAACCCTGGTCTATACTATTGCTCCACTGTCACTGTTACTACTGTCAGTGCTATTCCTCCACTGTCACAACTATCAATGCTATTCTTCCACTGTCCCAGTTACTACTGTTAGTGCTAGTCCTCCACTGTCACTGTTACGACTGTCAGTGCTATTCCTCCACTGTCACTGTTATGACTGTCAGTGCTATTCCTTCACTGTCACAGTTACTACTGTCAGCGCTAGTTCTTCACTGTCACTGTCACGACTACCAATGCTATTCCTCCACTGTCACTGTTATGGCTGTCAGTGCTATTCCTTCACTGTCACAGTTACTACTGTCAGCGCTATTCCTCCACTGTCACTGTTAAGACTACCAGCGCTATTCTTCCACTGTCACAGTTACTACTGTCAGTGCTAGTCCTCCACTGTCACTGTTATGACTGTCAATGCTATTCTTCCACTGTCACAGTTACTACTGTCAGTGCTAGTCCTCCACTATCACTGTTACGACTGTCAATGCTATTCCTCCACTGTCACAGTTACAGCTTTCAGCGCTATTCTTCCACTGTCACGACTGTCAGTGCTATTCCTCCACTGCCACTGTTACGACTGTCAGTCCTATTCCTTCACTGTCACTGTTACGACTGTGAGTGCTATTCCTCCACTGTCACTGTTATGGCTGTCAGTGCTATTCCTTCACTGTCACATTTACTACTGTCAGCGCTAGTTCTTCACTGTCACTGTTACGACTACCAATGCTATTCCTCCACTGTCACTGTTATGGCTGTCAGTGCTATTCTTCCACTGTCACAGTTACTACTGTCAGCGCTACTCCTTCACTGTCACTGTTACGACTGCCAGCGCTATTCTTCCACTGTCACAGTTACTACTGTCAGTGCTAGTCCTCCACTATCACTGTTACGACTGTCAATGCTATTCCTCCACTGTCACAGTTACTACTGTCAGTGCTAGTTTTCCACTGTCACTGTTTCGACTGTCAATGCTATTCCTCCACTGTCACAGTTACTACTGTCAGCGCTATTCCTCCACTGTCACTGTTACGGCTGTCAGCGCTATTCTTCCACTGTCACTGTTACGACTGTCAGCGCTATTCCTCCACTGTCACTGTTACGACTGTCAGTGCTATTCCTTCACTGTCACTGTTACGACTGTCTGTGCTAGTCCTCCACTGTCACTGTTATGACTATCAATGCTATTCCTCCACTGTCACAGTTACTACTGTCAGTGCTATTCCATCACTGTTTTCCTTTTTTGTATTTCTTTAGTGTCCCTTTTATCACTATGAATAATAAATTAAAGTCCGGTTTAAGGTACACGTCTGAAAAAGAGACAAGGTAGTATTTATATAGGATCTTTAACCTGAAATGTGTAGCATAGAATTTTCCAAACAACAATAGCAGTTCATTAATCTGACAGTTAACATTAAAAGTTAGCCAAAATGCTAATTCCTACAAGCAGTATTCACACAAACTGCCACAAAGTTACACACAATAAAATGTTTCAGCACAGTGTCCTTTAATTACAATGTCTTCATTGTGGTTTTTGACAAACTCAACAAAGGCCAAAGTTGAGGTTGGAACGTTGCTGCTTTTTACACGGAAGACACTGTAATAAAAGGACAATGTCCTGAAAAAAACATGTTGGAACATTTCTTAATTGTGTGTATGTGGATCTGTTGGTCCTGTGCAGGGCCGGTGCTAGGATTTTTGACTACACAAGCGAAGATGCATTTTGACGCCTCCCCCCCCGCACCCAAAAACACCCAATGCATCTTCACCTCTGTGTCTCATAGCCCCCCTTTTAAATTTCTTACCCCCCATTAGTGTTGCATATCCATTCTCTTACCCCTCTGGTCCCTTTGTGCCTTACACACCCCTTTAGTGTGTCCCATACAACCCCTCTTATGTATTTCTTACTTCCACGTCAGTCCCTTTCTGTAGACATAGATACAGGCAAAAATACATACATGCACAAATACACAAACATACAGACATACAAGCACATAGACATAATTATTCAGGCACACAGTCACAAAGATATACAGACACACAGTCATAAAAGGCACACAATCAAACAAACACAGTCATACAATCTACACATACAGGTACATTGTCGTACAAACACAGACATACATTCATACAGATACAGGCACACACAAAAATACAGACACAGACATAAAGAAACATAGAGATTGGCATATAGAGACATACATACGCAGACAGTCATAAAGAGACATACAGACAAGGCATACAGAGACATACATACACAGACAAACAGAGAACCCTGCACACTGATACCGTGTAAATGCTCCGGCCATCCACAGTGGTAGATGCTCCGGGTCAGGCAGACATCACTGGATCTACCAGTAAAGTCCTCAAAAGGAATAAACGCAGGCAACACTCCAATAGTAAGGATGGTATATTTATGGATAGGTGAACCACCCCATAGAAAGTGTGATGTTTCGGCTCAGCAGAGCCTTAATCATGCAATAAGGCTCTGCTGAGCCGAAACGTTGCACTTTCTTTGGGGTGGTTCACCTATCAATAAATCTGCCATTATTACTATTGGAGTGTTGCCTGCGTTTATTCCTTTTGAATACATACACAGATAGTCATACAGAGACATACGAACTTATTGAACATACACTCTCACTGACAAACAGACACACATACACACTCACTTACTGAACATACACTAGGCATGTGCATGGGGAAAATTTTCGGTTCGGTTCAGCTCGGCATTCCGAAATTCGGGATTTTCAGAATTCGGGACTTCGGCACGTCAAGACTTCGAAACTTCGACACTTCGGAAATTCGGCACTTTGGAATTTCGGAACTTCTATTGCAGCCGCTTAGTAGATAACTCCCTAATTCCCACGGTATTAGGGAGTTATCTACCAAAAGGCTAAAAGACCTAAAAAAAAAATGTCCCCTCCCCCAGGTGACCCAAACCCCTAGTCACCCCAGTCTACGATGATTAAACTTTACTTTGCAGAAGAAGTCAGCAGTTTTTAGGGAATCGATTAAGACAGGGTGGTCATTGGGAATCAAAATTCTCTCTCCAAGAAGGTGTCACGGCTTACCTTGGTGGGAGTCCAGTTTGCAGAGATGTGCTTACCCTTGCAATTAAACACAGGCCGAGGTGGTCAGGGAAGAACTCACCTGGCCTGTGAGTCTGTGCACGGGGGCTGATTCAGGATCACCGGGTCGAAGTACAGACAAGGACAAGAGCAGGAGAATCGTCGTGGGTAAGCCGGAGGTCAGAGGATGCCAGAATACAGGATCAACAAGAACAAAGCCAAGGTCAGGAGCCGAAAACCAACAGGACAACAGGAACACGGAATAACAGGAACCAGAGTCAATGAACTGACCCTGCCTTCTGGGAGAGGCAGGGTTATATACCTGGCTAACGGCCATCAGCTTCAGGTGTGCGAGAGTATTGGAGCAGCCACAGATAACGGCCAGCCCCCAGTGCTGGATACAAGGCAAGATGTACTTCTGGCTATCTCTAGAGCTGATATGGTGGCTCAGAGGCAAAATAGCAGGTTCAGGATAGCAAGGTACCTGGGTTCAAATCCCTCATCGGGTATTTCTGGGGCGACCTCGACTTGCAGTCTGGATGTCGCGGCGAGAACCGTGACAGTACCCCCCCGTCAAGAACGCCCTCCGGGCGTGAACAGGCTCTGCTTGGAAATCGTATTCATCTTCGGTCTCAATCTCACTCAGGTAGTCTTTATCATTCAGGTATCCAGAGCAGAGTCTTTTTACATCCTGGGATTTTATGGTACCAGACTTGGAGGAGGCTGTAAGTACCTTGATCCCAGGAGTCAGTCTCTCTGTACCTTTTTCCTTATGTGCATTGGTAGGTAATTCTCCTCTGGGCAGGTAGGAAGTGGTGCTTGCTTGAACAGCAGTTTCTTCAAGAAGAGGTACAGAAGTCTCCGGGACTGGAGGCAGAGATACTTCAGAGGCACTGGTATCTGATTTTAGAGAAACACAGGTAGTATTAACTACCGTGGTCTGAGTACTCATATGTGTCACGGAGCGTGGACCAGACTGACAGTGACTTTGGCGTGTCTCAGGCAGAGGTGCAGACTTGGCCGGATGGGTATGCACAACCCCAACTTGAACGGTTTCTGGCCGATGTGGGCGAATTGGGCAGTGTGAGATAAGGTGCCCTCTTTCACCACAATAAAAACAAAGACCATGATTTCTCCGCCGGTCTCTTTCTTCAGTAGTCACCTTGCGCTGGACCAATCCTATTTCCATAGGTTCATCAGAATCAAGAGGAAGGTAGGGTTGTTCTGGGACCTCCCTAGGAACAGGAGCATAAGGAGGCAGCACGGGATTGTGGTAATGGTATAGGTTCCCTTTGTTTCTTGGAATCTGGGATCCTCTGGGACGTGGTGCTGGTTTAGGTACAGCGGTCTTGCTAGAAATCTTGCACTGTGCCTCCATGGCAGTCATGAAAGCATCCCATCCAGCAAGGACAGGACTCTGAGACTGCAACCTTTCATGTGCCCATTGTTTGATTTCTCCCGACAGCAGGTTAATAGCTGCTCGGACCTTTATGAAGTCATTAGCATAAGTCCGAGACTTCAGGGAAAACACCAATTCACAATCTGTTTTGAAGCACAGGAAGGAAGCACGGTTACCATCAAATTTCTCCGGCATAACGGTAAATGGTTCAGGATAACCAGGTTCCAGGGCTGGGCGTACCGTGCCTTTAAGAAAACTGACTTCTCGCTGCAGCTCCAAGACAGTCTGGGCCAGACTGGATACTTGCTGGGTAAGCAATTGAGACATCTCTGCAGACTCCATTATGGTCAGTTCATTCTGTCACGGCTTACCTTGGTGGGAGTCCAGTTTGCAGAGATGTGCTTACCCTTGCAATTAAACACAGGCCGAGGTGGTCAGGGAAGAACTCACCTGGCCTGTGAGTCTGTGCACGGGGGCTGATTCAGGATCACCGGGTCGAAGTACAGACAAGGACAAGAGCAGGAGAATCGTCGTGGGTAAGCCGGAGGTCAGAGGATGCCAGAATACAGGATCAACAAGAACAAAGCCAAGGTCAGGAGCCGAAAACCAACAGGACAACAGGAACACGGAATAACAGGAACCAGAGTCAATGAACTGACCCTGCCTTCTGGGAGAGGCAGGGTTATATACCTGGCTAACGGCCATCAGCTTCAGGTGTGCGAGAGTATTGGAGCAGCCACAGATAACGGCCAGCCCCCAGTGCTGGATACAAGGCAAGATGTACTTCTGGCTATCTCTAGAGCTGATATGGTGGCTCAGAGGCAAAATAGCAGGTTCAGGATAGCAAGGTACCTGGGTTCAAATCCCTCATCGGGTATTTCTGGGGCGACCTCGACTTGCAGTCTGGATGTCGCGGCGAGAACCGTGACAGAAGGTCAGAGAAGAGTGTAAGTCTATTCGGGGGTTAGAAATCCCACTTCCTCATCCCCTGTTAGAGCAGCAGTTTGCAGTTACTCTGACATCAGCTGCCTCAAATCACGGTTGGGGTGTATTTTCAACCCAGAACGCGATAAGAGGAATTTAGTCAGACCAAGAGAGAGACTCCTTCATATAAACATCTTGGAGTTAAGAGCAATAACATTAGTTCTCCAGGGCCTAGTTCCTCTAAACCAGATACCGACATCGGTAAAAGTCCAATAGGATAACAGGACAGTGGTGGCTTATATAAATCACAGAGGGTGCACAAGATCAAGTGGTCTTAATTTGGAGGCTCAAGATCTTTGGTCTTGGACTTTAGCAAACAAAGTTCGGGTTTACGCAGAATATGTTCCAGGAGAAGCAAACGAGCTCGCAGATTCTCTCTCTCGCCAGAGTTTTTCTCTGGCAACGATTCAATTAAAGATTGCTCTATTCCAACGGATAGAAAGCAATTTTGGCCAGAGACAAGTAGATCTGTTTGCATTCCAAAGGTCTGCACAAACTCCCAGGTTTGTCTCCAGGATTTGGACAAAGGGAGCTTGGAAAATAGATGCACTGTCTTTCCAATGGACAGATGGTCCAGGCCCTTATGCCTTCCCCCCTCCATCTTTACTGATGAAAGTTCTGGAGAAGACCTGCAGGGACAGGGTACAGAGTTTAGTTCTCCTTTACCCAGTATGGACCTCCAGATCCTGGTACCCCTTGATCCATCAGTTTGTCAAGGGAACCAAGATCCCATTGGGCATGACTGTGGACTGCTTTCAGGGAACCAGCGATCTTTTGCTCAAGCTTCCGCAGCTGAGGTTTCTTTTCTATCTACTTCTCAGGAATCGGATATCATTCCATTGGCTTTAGAATTTCTTACCCTTGAGTTCCATTCTGGTTTAGCGGTCAGTACTATCAAGACATATGGATCTGCTTTCAATTTCCTTATCCCTAACCTTACTCAGGATGCTCTGTACTTGAGATTACTAAAAGGGTTATACCGTATTTTTCGCTCCATAAGACGCACTTTTTTCCCCCTCAAAAGTGAGGGGAAATGTCTGTGCGTCATATGGAGCGAATATGAAGCTTTACTTACCTGTCTTGAAGAGTGGGCCGGCAGCACAGGGCGCACCGCGGTACTGGAACTTCATTTCCAGGTTCCGGTTTCCGGCGGGACTGAAAGGAAGTGCGCACTCAGCTCAGTGTGCACACTTCCTTTCAGTCCCGCCGGAAACCGGAACCTGAAATTGAAGTTCCAGTACCGCGGTGCGCCCTGTGCTGCCAGCCCACGCTTCAAGACAGGTAAGTAATTATGGGACAAGGGGAGGGGGACAGTATGGGACAAGGGGAGGGGGACAGTATGGGAGAGAAGAGAAGACTATGGGGAGGGAGGGGGGGTGAAGACTATGGGGAGGGAGGGGAGGGGATGAAGACTATGGGGAGGGGGGGGATGAAGACTATGGGGAGGGGGGGGATGAAGACTATGGGGAGGGAGGGGGGGATGAAGACTATGGGGAGGGCGGATGAAGACTATGGGGAGGGAGGCGGGGGATGAAGACTATGGGGAGGGGGGGGATGAAGACTATGGGGAGGGAGGGGGGATGAAGACTATGGGGAGGGAGGGGGGATGAAGACTATGGGGAGGGAGGGGGGGATGAAGACTATGGGGAGGGAGGGGGGATGAAGAGTATGGGGAGGGGGGATGAAGAGTATGAGGAGGGGGGATGAAGACCATGGGGAGGGGGGATGAAGACCATGGGGAGGGGGGGGGGTGAAGACTATGGGGAGGGGGGATGAAGACTGTGGGGAGGGGGGATGAAGACTATGGGGAGGGGGGGAGAAGACTATGGGAGGGGGGGACACTATGGGACAGGGGAGAAAAAAAATATTCTGAACAAACTGTCCCATAGTAAGAAACACTATGGGGCAGTTTGTTCAGAATATTTTTTTTCTGGGTTTCTTCCTCTAAAAACTAGGTGCGTCTTATGGAGCGAAAAATATGGTAAGTCTGCCCCTCATATACTCCATGTTACACATCTAATTGCGATGTAGACCTCCTATTAAATTTCCTTAATTCTTTGATTAATGCTAAAATTGATTTAAGATAGACTGCTATTAAGTTGGATTCTCTGCTGCCTTTGGCCTTGGCAGCTAGAGGAGCTGAGTTAACTCAAATCCATATTTCAGAACCACGGTTTTCTCAGACCCCGGCCCCGGGAGGGTTCCATATTATACTAAAAGGGAGACAAAAAAACACTCATATTTCCCCAGGTCCAGTGGAATTGGATTTGGTTCAAGATCCTTCTAAACCAGACTTATGTTTAGTCAGTTCATTTCAAATCGTACCTTGACCTTTCTGCTGCGTTTAGAAATATCAGTCAATTATTTATTACATTATTATTATGTTATTTATATAGCGCCATCAAATTCCGCAGCGCTTTATAATGGGTGGACGAACAGACATGTAGTTGTAACCAGACAAGTTGGACACACAGGAACAGAGGGGTTGAGGGCCCTGCCCAATGAGCTTACATGCTAGAGGGAGCTTACATGCTACATCAAGGAATCCCTTTTGTCCAGCCAATGATAATACAATTAGAGGTTTTGTCTTCTTTCTGCCATGTCTTCGGCTGGTTTTGATGTTTCTGTGTTCAAAGGCCACTCTATTATCGGCGCCTCGGCTACTAAAGCAGCAGCAAAGGGCCTTCCCTCTCCCTAGTATCTTGAAAACTGCATTGTGGTTATCCAGTAAAACCTTTGTTAGATTTTACTGGAGGCCATCAGAAGTTGAACACCTTAAGTTTCTTAAGACCACCATCAGGTGTGTGCTATTCTTCCCACTAGCTTTGCTAGGTGGTTATGCCTCCTAGAGGACAAATCAGTTTGCAGGTATCTATGATCTGCAAACTTTCTTTGTCCTAGGGAGGAGCATAACCACCTGTGTTTTTACAGACTATAACCGTACTCCAAGACAAGACCAACAAACCAAGGATCCACCGAAATAGGAAGATTGGATTCTAGTAGTATCTGCAATATTGAATTTTCAGGGGTTCCCTGCATAAAGAATCTGCTCTGAGACTTGTTACAATGTTTCATTTTTCTTTACAGAACTTATTTTGTTGCAATTTAGAATGTTCCAGTTTCAGTGTCTATTTGATACTTTCTTAAGCTTATACATGTTGCCTTGTTATCTGTTTAGCTGTGTGCAGTATGCAAACGTTTTCAAGTCCATCTCATGTCTTTATGAATTAAATATTTCCTTGTTCCCCTTTACTGTTGGGTCCTTTAATTCTTTTCTTTTTTGCTAGGTGGTTATGCTCATACCTAAGACAAAGAACGTTTGTAGATCATAGATTCCTGCAAACTTTGATTAATTATATTAATGCATATTGAATTTTTGAAAGAGAAAGAGAAAAAAAAACAAAGACATCCAGGTCTTTTAAAAAATATTTATAGAATCTGATAAGAAAACCTCTTCAGGTAGAGAATTCCACACCTTTATTGTTCTTACTGTAAGGAAACCTTTCCTCTCTTACAGTGTCAATAGGTGAACAGGTTAGCATATAGTGGTTTGTACTAACCCTGTATATATTTGTATCATATCCCCTCTGATGAGCCCTTTTCTTTTTTTTCTAAAGAAAACAAATACAGCTTTCTAGCCTAATATACTGTTTTCCACCCCTTACTAATTTGTAACTCACTTCTGCACTTCTTCTAGTTCTTCAATACGTTTTTTTAAACTGGTGCCTATAATTGCACTGCGTATTCAAGGTGTGTTCTTATAAAGAGGCAAAAATTACGGTTGAGTTTAATTACGTGAATCAATTTCTTTTTTTTATACATGAACGCACCTTACTAGCTTTTGCAATGGCAGACCGGCATTGCATACGGTTGCCTAGTTTGTCATCTATAACTGTTTCCAAGCGCTTTTTATTTAATGTTATCACTAACTCAATCTCTTTTAATGTGTAAGTGGCTTGTGGATTCCGTATTCCAAAATACATGACTGTATCTGTATTGAATTCTCATCTGCCAATGGCCTCCCAAGTCACCCAATTTATCCATATAGAAGTTATATCATGTTCAGACTGTATTATCTTACCGATTTCTGTTATAATGTTTCATCAGATAGTCTGGACACTTAAGAAAACATCTCTTTTTTTTATTGAAAATTTTAATTTAGTGTGATCCTTGAAATGCTAATCTTCATTAAAAATAATTTAAATAATTACTGTAACTTGAGAAATGTTTTCCATATCCAGATTCGTAGCTGTAAGCCGAGCAATCTATTTCTAGACACCAATTACATTTTCTAATATAAATGCTAAATTATCTCAAATGTTCTGAGAGGAGATTAAGGTTGCCATCGTACCGCTTCTACAGTAATATATTTTAAATCCATAGCCATCGATCTGAATTCATTGTTGACCTCTAAAGTATCTGACACTAAATATAAGACTCTTAGGTTACTACTTAAAAATTGAAACTGTATTACACAAATAGTATGTGCAGCACTTTTCTCTATAAGATAGGGGATTGAACACCTTCCAACTGTCTATCTCGGAGGGATAGTCGCTTTTTGAACCCAAATCCATCCCTCTGTCCCTCTTTTCTATCCTAATGTCCCTCTTTTCTAGACATTCCATATTGTTGGTGTATCCAAGTGTATAACAAGCTCCACAAGCAGAGCTATGATGGTCAGCTCTTCAAATTAATCTTACTTTAAAAAATAATATAATCAACTGACTTTGCTGGACCTTATATTGCACAGTTTTGGGAAAATAATCAAATTTCTGTTTTATTTATTTATTTCATATCATGAAATTAACTTGAGTGTTGTTACATAAATATGGTATGATTGTAACCTGGTACCACTGAACACATGTATACAGTCTGGCTGCAAGTTAAGGCAGAGCGAAAACTGAATAGCAGGAGTCCTTATCAAAGGATACGTTTTGTGAAAGTGGCTAAGAGAGTTTAGACCATCAAGATTTGTTCTGATACATCAATGCTATGTAGAGAAAAGGATAGCAAACTTGCTCCATGATTGTCTCCATATGGTTTCCTTTCTTCTTTCCTCAAAGTTTCAACTTACAGAGCACATAGGATGGAAAAGCACCATTCCCATATACCACAATCCCTATTGGATCAGATTTGTATATGAAACATTGGTGCAAAATGTGACATTGGTAGCATGTGAGCTCTGTATTACACATGTGTCATGTAGATGCTGTATGTGATATGCATGCTGTTGACGTGTATAATAGACGTGTCTATCCTATAATGTATATACACATCACCCTGTATTTGATAATCATGTGGGTTCTGTTAAATGGGTGTCAAGTGGCTACTGGATATGATGTAGCGGTCATGTGAGTGGCATGGATAACGATGAACGACACTTTGTCAGAAGGATATCCAATATAATGTGCCACAGGCGCTGTATGTCAACAATGCCATGTGTGTGTAACAGGTGCAGCCTGCATGTAATATGGCATGTTACATTTGACCCGCTCGGTTGTAATGCAAATGACATTTTTTTGCCTTCTTTTGGATCAACAGCAAAAAACATATGTGAGGAAGGCTGAACTTGATGGACGCAAGTCTCTTTTCAGCTATGTAACTATGTAACATAGGAATACAATTTAACCACATGTATGCTAATGCCTTATTGTTATTTTGAAGTGCCAGGGGATTCCGGTAAATGTGCATTCACCATGTAACTTATAATAATATGCAGACGAATACAGAATGTTCTAAAAGATTTATTGGAATAATACAGCCTACATAACATTCAATAAAGATTCAACACAAAGTCCTTTCTTTCTTCTGCAGGAGAGTGAAGAGGGCATATTAAATGTTTTATATCCCCCAACATATTCCATTAGAAATATATAATTACACATAACAGCATGACCTGTGCATTGGACGCAAAACTTTGCATATACTAAATGGATAAATACAAGGCATTCATAGAAAGGCTGAACTTGATGGGCGAATGGCTCTATTCAGCCTATGTAACTATGTTTAGCATGCAGTTATGTAAAGTTTTACATTCTGTTTGAATCCCATTTTCAAGTTACACTGTGCCTAAAAAAAACAATTGTGACTGATAGGAGACAATGATCAACTTAAAGCCGCACTGTCAGCATCTGGGGATTTTTCAGAATTTGATTTTATCATAATGCAATACAATTTTTTTTAGGGTGGGAGGTGACAGTGCCGCATTAACAGCTTTAAAGGAGAACTTTCACTTTTTGGGAAATGACATAACTGGAAAAAATAAATAAAAAATAAACAAAAAAAAATAAACAGATTAAATCAGGACAGTAAAATTGGGGCAAATAAGCCAAGTCAAGACCTGACCAGCTATTTTTAGATCAGTTTTGACATTTGGTTAGTTTGCCAAAAAAATGAGTTTAGCGAATAACTCATTAAAAATCACCTATAACTTGTGTTACGTTTTTTCATGTGATACTTGGTTTTCTTTTTAATTAATATGAAAGATTTAGCAATTTACATCACGTCCAGTTCAAACAAGGCAAAATCAGGGCAAACAATGCAAATAAGGAGGAGAAATAAAAAACATTGTTTACTTTCTCCATGCCGACGGGCAGCCACAAAGGACATAGCTTATAACAATTACTGGCAGAAGCTAAGATGGAGGTGCCCAGATGCAGGATACAGAGGTGTGAAATTCTACATTTAAATACTTATTTTCTAATTACTGGAATAAGTAAATATAATATTAGAAAATTCTGTGAAGTGACAGCTCCCCAATTAAATTTAGCCGCCTTTTAATTCAACCCAAACTCCGGTTTCACAGATTTCTTTCAAATAACTGTGCCTGAGAAATAAAACAAACAAACAAACAAACAAACAAAAACAGTAAAAGCAAACATTAAAAACTCAAACATTTTATATGATGTGGCATATAACAGGCATTTCAAAATTCAATGTCTTTGGTGAATGATTGCAGGTTCAAATCCAAAATTACAAACCTAAATTGTTGGGGGGGTTTTACAGGGGGGGATGGAAGGGAATCTAAATAAATTCCCAAACAACTATTTCTATTACAGCACAGTAGGTTCAGTTTTATTTCGGTACAGACCATCAGTGTTCTTTCATAAATCACAATGAAAATACTGAATCACATTAGCCAAAGTGATTTCCAAATCAACATGGGGAAACTATCGACAATGGTGAACCGATTTAGCTTCTACCTACATACAAATGAAAGAGGTTAATGTGATACAATATACAAATCTATGCTTAATACAAAATTTACTACTCACCCTACATGGCCATTTTATTTATTTAAAGTATTTCTACCACTCATTGAGTTAGATATTGCGGTCAAGCTTAAGTGTCACAATGAATCCAAGTAATACAACTTTTTCAAGATTGTAACCTTCTAATAAACAAAGAAACTCTTTTGAACAGAACAACATCTCTTCAATCTCTTAAATTGCCAAGAAGCAATTTTCTTTTATCCAGAAACCACAGGTAAGCAAATCAATGGTGTGTAAACAAATGGCAGACCCAAGGCCTTATTTATCCAATCACATTCTACTAATAACTTTGAATAGGCAGCATTCTGCATCAACCTGGGAGAAATAAAAGTTTTTCTTTAAACCTTAACTATAACGAAGCTAGAAACTTCTTTTTCATGTCATGGATATATTTTTTCAGTTATGTTGTACATTTTATTTAGCACTAATAGATCTACGTATATAAACGCCCTCATCTACAGTATTTTTCAATAGTTACAGTATCTCTTCTTCTGAGTATGCCAACAATGAGAATTCTAATTAAAGTATATATTTCAGACATTAACTTGCGTGAGATACAGTGTAAACACAGCAAGAACAACGCCGCATAAAGGCATTAGTATGTAGTTTCTGTATTTTTGCCATGCAGACGGCTGGATTTCCACTTCATCCTTTCTCTTGTTCTTCTTCCGTTTTCCTTTAAGTCTGTTTTCAAATGCTTCGAGTTCAGCCTGGAGCAAAACATAGTGTTATAGGATCAAGATTACAACCAAATGTGATGAGCACAGCAGTGCTCAGCTAGTTCAAAGCGACCACAGCAATATGCAGCTAATTGAAAGCGACAACAACTAAAACAGGTAGGGGAATCGGTCTGTGCAGCTGAGCGGCTCCAGCTGTTGTTGGAATTTAAAGGAGCATTTCAAAACAACGTACACTATACTCCCTCTGTACGTTATAGAGCAAGGATGTGCCCTGTCCTCGCCTCTGCACTGTCTGCAGATTAACTACAGCAGTTTGCTAAATATTGCCGTAGATAAATGTCGTGGACACTTCACATCACCTAATTACTTGTATAATATGCATTTTCACTGTGGTTAAATGCCATCTATCCTCCTGGGAACCAATAGGCCATCCATTTTTAATGAAGAGGATCTTCCCAGGATCCCAGCCGATCACATGACATCACTGGAAAGCCCAGGATGCCCTCTTTACAATACTGCAGGGATTGATAAGAGTAGCTCAAAAGAATAAAAGGAGGAGCAGGTGAACGAAATGTCCAGAGGACAGAAGTTAATGGGTTGGGTCTCAGGAGGCTATACAGGTTCCTTCCTATCTTTGATAATCTTGTTTATCTACAGAGTGTAGTAGCAGGGTGATAGAAGCTGCTTAACATATTTTTTATTTGGAGCACTTTCCTTCACGATTTTGCATGTATGAAATTGCTTTTGAGGGCTGAAATACAAATCCCAAAAACTCATTCTAAACATAGGTTTTTGGAGTCTTATCAATCCCACAGAAAACAATAGAAAGACAAGGATTAGCTTAATGATATCTAGTCCAGGGCAGAAGGGGGAGGAGGTGGGAAGGCACCATGAAGTAGCTTGGTTCTCACAGTCGATTCTAGCCCTACCATTGCTTGTAGTGGTAGTATTATGGATATCCAATAAATCCCTAGCATGTGACTAACACTCATATAACGTTTTGTGTAACCACTACAAAAATGCAGCTTAAAGAGTCTTTGGCGCAGGCTCAGACACAGAGTAGCATGACAGAATAATATTCTTTGTGCATAAGTCATACACACATTCCTACACTGATTTACAATGACAGTACAACAGAATTAAACATACCATTGTAACAGACATTGAAGGGACACTTTAGGCAGGATTGGCCCCACAATTTTTTTTTCAAGATCAAAAATGCCATTAAAAAAAGCTTATGCAGTTATCAGCCAGTGTTAGCAAGGAGAGTGGGCGTAAGGTACTCTATCACAACTTTCAAATTGATGGAATGCTGTTATGTAGCTGTTTTGACTCTTTTTGACTGTGTTGGAATATATTTGAGATTCAGAAGGAGTGTTGCTAGGTTCCAGAAACACTCTGTGTTTGAACCCAAAGCAACACTTGATGACCCTTCTCAGCCACCTGGCTTCAGCCCCTGGATAATATTAACTTAATTTAATCAAAGGTGGCTATGACTGACGGCAAATGACAACCTAATTCCATGCCATAATTAACAATTCTCCTGTAGACACTTACCAGATACATTTATCTTGCAGGTTTTTACAACTGCATGACAAATGAGGCGCTTGAGGTCGTAGAAGTAACAGACTACACAAAATCATTAAATAAAAAGCCATCTTCCCATTACTGCACCTATCACACAGACTCTTGCTCTATGTATATCCTGTACCTGCTGTCTACGTTTTTCTTCTTCCATAGCAGCTCTTTCTTCTTTGGCTTTGAGCTGTAAAATTAAACAGGAAATAACAATGACATACCTTGCATGCCTTGTTTTCTGTACAGAAAAATCTTTAAATACACAAATGTCACTTTAAAGTTAGACAAAAGGTAATAAAAGTATGGTTTTCGGAATTAATAGAAAAGAACACAAAGGAATAAAAGTGATTTTGAAAGTATTTCAACAAGTGTCTCGCTGAATAAGCACATTCATTAAAACAAAAACGGAAAGCTTGTAGATTTGTTTAATCCCGTGGTTTAAAACTTTCTCCCAAGGGCTTCAAAATCTTTCCCAGTGTGTTTTAGAATATTTGTAATGTAATGATTGATCACTTAACGTATCCAGTGTGATGCTGAGATTTCAGTTTCTTATTTCAATTCAGGTATGCTACACGTTATGCAGTCAATTATTGGCATAATCAGCATAAGGTGTGATGTGAGCCACGGACAACAGTGATGCAGGCAATGAGATATTCATGAATAATGCAGAATACAAAAACTGTAATTGTGTAGAATTATTAATGGACCATTTGAATAACTATTGTATCACTATCTAAAACCATTCCAGTCATCTGATATCAAATACTGCAAACTACACTGGAAGTCCAAATGGAGCCTAGAAACGGTCTGAGTTAGATTTAGGGTCCATTCTGCACCTGAAGAGAGACCTGGCCTGCTATAAGAAATGTAGGAGTCCAAACTAGGCCCTGTCCTTGCTCGTGTCCTTTCTGTTGTGTATTTCAGATCCATACCTATCCGCTCACCTCACACTATTGACTCCCCATATCACTTACTCATTCTACTGCCTTTGGTAAGCCTCTTGTGGCTGTATTCCCTGAAGGCTGCTATTAGTGAGATGTAAATATTGCAACAAGCGTATGGGTTATTACATTTCTATACATATGCTAAAATCTGATGGATTAAAAATGATCTGCATCCGCATATTCAATATGGCAATATAAATCGGCTTTTCTATTATTCTTAGTCTTTAACATATCTTAAATTCTTTAAGGACAGAGCCAATTGTTCAAGTTTTCATCCAAATTACAATTTGAAACCTAGAATTTGCGCAATGTGTTTCTTTCACATTAATTTAATTAATTTAAGGATTTTTCTTTTAGTGCCTCCAAACATACTGTAAATATTTTTTTTAAATGGGCAGAAAAAGCTTTAAGTGTGAATAAAATGTTACAAATAAGGAAAACAAAATATTTTTTTCCACATTTTTGCTTAGGATAATGTTTACATATCCAGTGCAACTAGAGACAAAGAACTACATCTAGATTAATGTATCAGTCCTGATTGTTAAATGCTCCACATAGGCCTAGGGTCTAAATTAATTTTTAGCAGTTAAAGGATCACTATAGGGTCAGGAACACAAACATGTATTCCTGACCTTATAGTGAAAAACCGCCATTTAAGTGGCTTGCCCCCCAGCCTTGGCCCTTCAGAATGGGTTAAAACTCACATTATTTTCAGCTTTCCACGGGTCTGCCGGTGCTGGCCACACCCCCTTGGGGGGAAAGCATTGGATTGGCTAAAATCGGCAAGGTGGTGGGGCCAAACACTGTTTTGGCCAATCAGCACCTCCTCATAGAGATGGATTGAATCAATGCATCTCTATGAGGAAAATTCAGTGTATCCATGCAAAGCGTGGGGACACTGAACGGCAGGGCTGCTTACTGTGCAGCCCTGTGTCGGGAAGCCCCTCCAGTGGCCATCTAAGGAGTGGCCACTTGGAGGTGTCCCTATGGGCAATGTAAACACTGCCTTTTCTCTGAAAATGCCTGAAGGGAGCTATTATACTCACCAGAACAACTACATTAAGCTGTAGTTGTTCTGGTGACTATAGTGTCCCGTTAATGCTAATCTTGCCAACTGCCAAACTATAACTATACCAACTCTATCCCGTACCCTCTTACACAAACACTAAATGTATACCTATCCTAACATTACCCCTACATTATCCCTAACCCTAAAATAGCATTAACCTTTACCCAAATGCCAACCCTACACTAAAGCAAACCCTCTGTTAATGAGTAATGATATCAGCAGATAGGCTCCCTAGTTTAAACAGTAGAAAGTGGTATGTTACCACCATCTACTGGCTGTAATAATGAATATAGCATGCTTCCTCAGCCAATTACACTGTGATTGGTGCTGGGCAGAGGATATAGCACAGTACTGATCACAATCATCTTGGGGACATGCACTGAGGCTCTGTCAGGGTGTGTTCAGACACTGGGGTCTCCCTTCAGCAGCCTGCAGCCCACAAACATTGCAGCTGAGTGGGATCACTGTGAGAGTGGGATCACTCAGCCGTGAACTTAAAGGACTGTATGCAGCGTTGCATACAGCTCGTCGGTTACTCTGGGGCCACTAAAAATGGCACCAGCTGGCAGAGGGGAGCCCCGGGTATCTATCCCCTTATGCCGGAAATATTCTGTCATGATTCCCTTCTATTCCAGAAGTTGTGTCCTTAAGGGGTTATTCAAAACTGAGGTTTCATAGTGTGAGCAGAAATTTACTGTTGCTCACACAGCATTGCCATCTATGGAGATTTAAATCCCCATTTAAAGAGCTATATTTAAAGACTCATCTGCCAAGTCTAAAGGCCCTAAAACTGGCCCCAGCTGACACCTAGGGGGCTCTATTATGTGAGTAGGCATTTAACCCTGCTCACACCAAAATCACTTGACCTGTCAATACACCATAACCACGTTAAATCCCAGCTACTGACACATCCTACCTTTGTTAGAAGGTTAAGCAGTGCAGAAGTTGATGGTTTAGAATATTTACAATTGTTTATAAGGCACCATTTTCAAATAATTTAAAATACAATATGGCTGTCATGCCACGATGACATGGGATATGCAGTTATTAATTCAGTTAAAGTCTTTCCACAGCAACAAAGCAATGCAAATTAGCTAAACAAAAGGCAAATCTTGAGCAATGCACAATGTTAGAATTTTACATTTAATAGTAGTATCTTTTTTAGGAAACTCTAAGGAGAAGCAATTTACAGGGTGAATTTACCTCCATTCCTTTTTTCTTCATTTCCTGGCACACTAAATCACATTCTAATGCCACTTGGCCTTCACATGCAATATTGCAAGGCATCTCCTGGAAAGAAAAAGAAAGAGGAAAAAATGCTGAATGGATGCTTAAGCAACAGCTTTACAGGTAGGTGAGTGTTAGCTGGTAGAGCAGGGTGCAGATAATAAAATCCACATGTACAATTTATTCGAAATAGAATTACCGTGCATTGACTTACATCACTTATCTTATTGTTAATTATGACATAACACACAACATGGTACAATAAGATCAATTAGCTATGCATGTGATAGGGGCACTTTTTTGAGAAAGGGGGTGTTTAAAAAAAAAAAAAAGCACGTTGGGGGAGAAGAGGTGAAGAGTGATGGGTGAACACCATAAGGAATAAAATCCCAAGAATGGAAACTATACAGGGGGTTCCAGCTATATCAGTTAAGATGCTGGGGTACTACATAGCTTAATTTATCTCAAATTTATCACCCTCATATATGAAGACTTAACTGCTAATCACCTTAATGCACTACAGACAGACTAAAAAGTATCACTTCTACAGTTCAGGGTCTTATATAATAATAAAAAAATAATAAACAAAAACACAAAAAAAAGTTCAAAACCATATTTGTGTTTACAAAACTTACCAAAACTTGAAGGGAGCAGAGAGCGGTCGCATACACACGGAGCTCCGGCAGCAGGGGCGTATTAGCCGCGAGGCAAACAAGGCATTTGCCTTGGGCGGCATTTTCCAGGGCATTTCCCAAATGCCCAAGGCAAATGTCTTGTTAGCCTTGCGGCTAACAAGACATGCTGGGCTGCTGCTGGGCGGTCGGGCGGCGCTGGCGGGCGGCGCTGGCAGACGGCATTGGCGAGGGAGCACTTCCTCTGAGCTGTCTGCTCAGCTCCCTCGCGCGCCACAGAGTGAGGCTGGGAGCCAGAATATGACGTCATATTCCGCCTCCGCCTCCCAGCCTCACTCTGCGGCGCGCGAGGGAGCTGAGCAGACAGCTCAGAGGAAGTGCTCCCTCGCCAATGCCGCCCGCCCAGCAGCAGTCCGCCCAGCAGCCACTGGACCACCAGGGAGGAAGAGACACCCCCCCCCCCAGCATTCCCAAAGGTAAGGAGGCTGGGGGGGGTGTTTAAATAAATGTAAAAAAAGTGTTAATGTGGGTGAGTGGGTGTGTGGGTCAGTGTGTGTGTGGTTGAGTGTGTGTGTGAGTTAGTGTGTGAGTTAGTGTGTGTGTGTGAGTTAGTGTGTGTGTGTGAGTTAGTGTGTGTGTGTGTGTGAGTTAGTGTGTGTGTGTGAGTTAGTGTGTGTGTGTGAGTTAGTGTGTGAGTGTCTGTTAGTGTGTGTGTGTCTGTTAGTGTGTGTGTGTGTGTTAGTGTTAGTGTGTGTTAGTGTTAGTGTGTGTGTGTGTTAGTGTGTGTGTGTGTGTTAATGTGTGTGTCTGTTAGTGTGTGTGTCTGTTAGTGTGTGTGTCTGTTAGTGTGTGTGTCTGTTAGTGTGTGTGTCTGTTAGTGTGTGTGTCTGTTAGTGTGTGTGTCTGTTAGTGTGTGTCTGTTAGTGTGTGTGTCTGTTAGTGTGTGTGTCTGTTAGTGTGTGTGTCTGTCTGTGTGTGTGTCTGTGTGTGTGTCTGTGTTTCTGTTAGTGTGTGTGTCTGATAGTGTGTGTGTGTCTGATAGTGTGTGTGTGTCTGATAGTGTGTGTGTCTGATAGTGTGTGTGTCTGATAGTGTGTGTGTCTGTTAGTGTGTGTGTGTCTGTTAGTGTGTGTGTCTGATAGTGTGTGTGTCTGTTAGTGTGTGTGTGTCTGTTAGTGTGTGTGTGTGTGTCTGTTAGTGTCTGTGTGTGTGTGTGTCTGTGTGTGTGTGTCTGTCTGTGTCTGTGTGTGTGTCTGTCTGTGTCTGTGTGTGTGTGTGTCTGTGTGTGTGTGTGTCTGTCTGTGTCTGTGTGTGTGTGTGTGTGTCTGTGTCTGTTAGTGTGTGTGTCTGTGTCTGTTAGTGTGTGTGTCTGTGTCTGTTAGTGTGTGTGTCTGTGTCTGTTAGTGTGTGTGTCTGTGTCTGTTAGTGTGTGTGTCTGTGTCTGTTAGTGTGTGTGTCTGTGTCTGTTAGTGTGTGTGTCTGTGTCTGTTAGTGTGTGTGTCTGTGTCTGTTAGTGTGTGTGTGTCTGTTAGTGTGTGTGTGTCTGTTAGTGTGTGTGTGTCTGTTAGTGTGTGTGTGTCTGTTAGTGTGTGTGTGTCTGTTAGTGTGTGTGTGTCTGTTAGTGTGTGTGTGTCTGTTAGTGTGTGTGTGTCTGTTAGTGTGTGTGTGTCTGTTAGTGTGTCTGTGTCTGTTAGTGTGTCTGTGTCTGTTAGTGTGTCTGTGTCTGTTAGTGTGTCTGTGTCTGTTAGTGTGTCTGTGTCTGTTAGTGTGTCTGTGTCTGTTAGTGTGTCTGTGTCTGTTAGTGTGTCTGTGTCTGTTAGTGTGTCTGTGTCTGTTAGTGTGTCTGTGTCTGTTAGTGTGTCTGTGTCTGTTAGTGTGTCTGATAGTGTGTGTGTCTGATAGTGTGTGTGTCTGATAGTGTGTGTGTCTGATAGTGTGTGTGTCTGATAGTGTGTGTGTCTGATAGTGTGTGTGTGTCTGTTAGTGTGTCTGTGTCTGTTAGTGTGTCTGTGTCTGTTAGTGTGTGTGTCTGTGTCTGTTAGTGTGTGTGTCTGTGTCTGTTAGTGTGTGTGTCTGTGTCTGTTAGTGTGTGTGTCTGTGTCTGTTAGTGTGTGTGTCTGTGTCTGTTAGTGTGTGTCTGTGTCTGTTAGTGTGTGTCTGTGTCTGTTAGTGTGTGTCTGTTAGTGTATATCATAGAGAATAAACAAAAAAAGAAAAAAATGCCATTCTACCTGTGTATGATTTACTGAGAGGATAATATGCTTAAAAAGTAACTTTTAATAAATAAATCTAAAATAAAAATATATTAAAGAAAAATCATATGAACAACAGGAGTGGGTGGAGACTATACAGTGAGTAAAACTCTGACTACTTATACAAGCTGTAAAAGTGTATACATAACACTAATGCTGAAGCAATACTGTTTTGCTACAATATAACATCAGTGTATTCCCAAGTAAAAGAAGTGATACTATATTATATATGACTAATAGCTGTAACAAGAGGGGGAGATAAGACGACTGCTAAACCAGTGCTGTCAATAGTTAAAAGATTTATGGATAAGTAAATCCCTACATGATAGTACAACTAACGACATGGGTAAGCTCAACATACAATAATTGATAATGTTCTATGGTGCTTAACCTCTGAAAGATCCAAGATAATGGTTCAGCTCAGACAGATTTCTGACAGACGGCGATTAGCCAGTTAAATATCACAAAAGCTGCCTAGATCATAGCAGCGTATTGATAATAAATTAAGGTTGTTGTCAAGCAGTAAAGTGTAAAATAAGGGGTTGCTGACCTGGCTCAGTCTTTTCTCCAAGATACCTAGCAGTATATTCTAGTGTAACAACGGCTGCCTGCACTGAGTTATCTTATGCTTTACCACAGTGGAGCACAAAGTAGTAGCTCACCTGTGAAGGACTGCTGACAGGCAGCAGTTAACCGGTTAAAAGTCACACAAGTTGCCTAAGTGCTAGCTGCATCTAAATAGTAGGTCAAAGTAAGATAAAGAGAGGGTTTGCAAACCGTTTTGAACAGGTTGCCTAGGTAGTAGAAAATATACAGACAGTGACAGAGGAAGGCATATAGAATAAAGATTCATTGTGCCTTGTGCCTTGTCTTGTGCCTTCGAGGGCACCCCTTAATAAAATGCCTGGTCTTATCAATCTCCCCCCATATAAACATAATAAAGGAAAAAGAAAGAGAAAAAAGTATGTACAGAGCACTTAAATTAGTAATTTACCCTATTTGGAAGAAAGACCAAAATTAATTTTTTAGGGGAGCACAAAACTTAAAACAAAAATTAACATCCAGTTATTTAGACGTGCCAAAACAGAAAGACAACTTTCTGAGTAATTATAAAATATCAAATAAGGGATTCCACTATTGTGGAGCATGTGTGGGTTGTAAAACCCTTAAAAATAAACCCAAACAGCTAGGAGAATTCAAATCAAAAATGGGATCTAAGATTTTCAAAATAAAGTTGTTTATTACTTGTCACAGTAAGAATGTTGTGTACTTGCTCACGTGTCCTTGTGGACTCCAGTATGTAGGGCGGACCTCTAGGAGCCTTAAAACAAGGATACGTGAGCATATATATAATATAAATTGAGGTTTTCTTAAACACAATGTGTCTTCCCATTTTTTCAATGTTCATGGAGGAGACCCTACTGGGCTTATTTTTTATGCTATCCAAAAAATTAACTGCCATTGGAGAGGAGGCCAAGTTGAGTCCACCCTGAATCGTAGTGAAATGAGATGGATTTTCAATTTGGAGACTCTATCTCCAAGTGGGCTAAACTTGGACTTCGAAATGGCAGCCCTTATTTAATTTGACCAAACCAAAATTATTTAATTATGTCAAATTGTTTGAAGAAAGTTTTGCATTTAACTTTAACTATCTTTATAAAGGTTTTTTCGAATATGTTTGTCAGTTGATTATCCAGTTTCTGACATTTGTTTTTATCACTAGTTTTCTCCTTTAAAATGCTTATCAAAAGGACTTTATGCCAAATTCCAAAATGGCTTCTTGCTGCCAAAAGGACTTTTTCTACTATTTGATTAAGTGAAGAATCTTCCGATCACATGACATGTCTGGACGAATCACGTTGACGCTATGACGTCAGGAAAACCGGAAGACACCCGATCGCCATCTTGGAATCCCGGATGAGGAAAAAAGTGCCGAAAAATTCGAAGAGAACTGGGGGCTCTCAAAGTATTTTTATACTATTAATGTAAACGTTTATATAGTTTATGATGCCCAATTAGGGTTATAATGTTGGATAATAATGTTTTTTGTAGATTGTATGAATTTGTATTAATTTGACCTTCCCAATATGGCAGAGGCAAGTCGGAAAGACCATATATGGTCCTCCAACCAATCATGTGTTTAGGATTGTTTAATTAATTCATGTGTATAAAACAGAATGAAATGTAATTTATGGATTATGCACCTGAGGAAGACCTGTCACGGTCGAAACGCGTTGTGCCTTTGTTCTTATTAATTTTTAAACCAGTAAAACCTTTTTTACTTTACTTTATTCTGCTGTTGTCCTTTGTGGGGGAGAGAAAGTGCCTTATCACCAAGAACCAGTGGAGATAGCTTGAATAAGCTTATTATTCACATGCCTGTACAGCCAGAGCCTGCTTCCTAAGGCTCTGCAGATCGTTCATATCAGGATTCACTGAATATAAGTATAATCTGTTTATTATCTATTTTCTGTTGCACCTCCCAAAATCCAATTTGCTATTTTCTATGTATGTCTATTGTGCTTTTTTGGTGATTCTGTAGCACTTGGGAGTAGTTGCATCTTCTTTGAACAGCGCCAATCCACCCATTTATTTTTCCTGGTTTACCAGGAATTATATCTTTGTTTCTTTTTACTTAAATTAGTGTTAAGTTATTAGTGCACTCCTGAGATGCTGGACATGAAAGAACTTGATGTCGGTAATTTAGCAATTGATAAGCAGAGAGTTAGGTGCCGACATCAATAATGTGTCAGTATGTGTCCAGAGCCCCTGTCTGTTAGTGTGTGTGTCTGTTAGTGTGTGTGTCTGTTAGTGGGTGAGTGTGTGTGTGGGTGAGTGTCTGTTAGTGTGTTGTCTGTTAGTGAGTGTGTGTGTGTGTGTCTGACTGTGTGTGTGTGTGTGTCTGACTGTGTGTGTGTGTGTGTGTCTGTGTGTGTGTCTGACTGTGTGTGTGTGTTAGTCTGTGTGTCTGTGTGACTGTGTGTGTCTGACTGTTAGAGTGTGTGTCTGACTGTGAGTGTGTGTGTCTGCTAGTTTGTGTCTGTTAGTGAGTGTGTTTGTCTGTTAGTGTGTGTGTGTGTTTCTGTTAGCGAGTGTGTGTTTCTGTTAGCTAGTGTATGCGTATATGTCAGCGAATGTGTGTGTATTTAGAATGCGGGGTGGGGGTGGCGGGGTGGGGCGCCTGAGTTTTGTCCTACCTAGGGCAGCACAAAACCAGTATACATCACTGTCCGGCAGTATATCGGCTTACACAGACAAAATACTGCCTACAACTCAGCAACCCGACTTTGCAACACACCCTGATACCGGGGAAACCATGGGAAAGTGCTCCAAAAAAAATGTCGGGGGAGAGTAATCCAAGATGACGCCGCCGCCCGACATTTCCTGCTCCACATCCTCTTCCGGCGACCTAATGGATGCCCCTGACCCTATACCAGGCATCATTGCCGACACCTAACCTGCAGACAGAGGACTGGGGTGCACTGGCAACCAAAGATGACATTATGGACCTTATAGTCAATATCAGCACCTTCTTCCACGCAGACCTGGTGGCGGACCAGGAGGAAGTAGCAGCGGTCACAGATAGGGTCAAGGTGACGGAGGAAGACATATCCACCCTCTCAACGCCAAGCCGGCTCGATTGAGCAGATCCAACAATTGCAGACCTCACACGCGGCAATGCAAGGGAGGCTGGACGCACCTGATGATGCTCGCCGGCACGATAATCTAAAGTCCGGGGCGTAGCAGAGTCTGTTACAGATGGCGAATTAACGCACTTCTTCAGGCGCCTCTTCTCAGCCTTACTGCCCCAACGGTGCACTAAACATGCTCCCACCAACAGTATACACTCCCTAAGTCCCCAATGGCACCGGTCGCAGCCCACAGAGACGTCCTGCTCCGCTTTCTAACTTTTCAGGATAAGCAGGCGATACAAGAAGTGCTCAAATCCAACACCCCACTCGAGTTTGAGGGAATGCAACTTGCCTTCCTACAGGACCTCTGCAGGGCCACATTGGAGTGGAGGCGTTCCGTTCAAGGAGTCACGAAAGCGCTCAGAGGAAAGAATTACCTACAGATAGGGACCATTCCACACCTTGATCGCCAGGCTTCCAACCCATTCCTCACGGAGCTGGGCCTCATACAGCACCAGACCCCCACGCGCAACAACTGGGACATGCAGCACATCACCCCCTTCGTACCTCGCCCAAGAGTGGACACTGGCTGAAGCGCTTGTTCCAGTAAGGATCCAATTCCTCGGACTACGTGCAGTCCCATGGACTCCATATTCACCTAGTTCTAGTTGTCTTTTATAAGTGCCTGTCTTACATTTATCAGTATAGGTACTGGCATTCTCCCTTTTATTAATGTAATTTTTATCTTTACTTCATTTTTTTTTTTTATTATGTTCTGGTACATATGCCATATGTCTATGTCGTCTGCTCACACCATGCCTAGTGAGGACCTCAGAGAATCTGTTGCATGCTTGCACTACCCCCACCCCCACCCCCACCCCCCTGGATGCCCAGGGGACACTATAATCGTAAATACCGCAGCCCCCACCATAATACCACAAACTGACGCACCACATTCTGGTATGCATTCAGCATTGCAGCCCTTAAGGGAACTTCCCTGCTTACCACCCTTATCAGCCCACTTTAGGAAGTGGCGCCACCTGGGGCATCGGTTGCCTATTAATACCTCCCCAATAAGTTGTGTCAATAGCCAATACTATGGCAGCCACCGCCTGACTGGTTTTACAGCCCGAGGAGCTCTTGGCATCTGTTCTCAAGTAGTTACGCTCAAGTTATATCTCTGTTATACTGTTCGGCTCAACCAATTATTTTTAATATTAATTTATCCATGATGTAATCTCAGTGGCTCTGATATGCTATATCCCGACTGCTATATCAATACACTAACATACCAATGTCGTGGTCCACGTTAACACCATTAGCCTAAAACTGTGCCACATCACTAAGATACCGACCAATAATTTTTGAAACGTTGTCTTCTGTGTCTGTATATGCTGTTGGGGGGCATTGCATGCTAAACTGTCATGCCTTAATGCACACCAAAAATAAAGAATTTCAAAATATATATATATTATATACAATATTAATTATATATTAAAATATATAATAGTCATTGCACTGTGCTGAATTAAGTGATACGGACACTTTAAAACTATGAGAATTGCTGCATTTTCCTATGGGTATCCATTGCACTACACATGAGTGAACTGCTTGTTTTGTACAAAGTGGCAAAATACCAAACCTCAAAAGAGACTTGGAGACAACCTCAGATTACTTTCTCATCATATGAATTGCTTGTGGAGTCTGGAAAACAATTTCAACATCTTAATTGTTCCAAAACTACAGTAACATTGAATACATAGGAGAAATTGTATATGATGTAGCACTTGTAAATGGAAAGCCAGCATGATAGTATGGCAGAGAAGGATGGTCAGAGCATATCAATGAACAATATCAGACAGTCAAGTAATAAACACACAGGAGAGTTTATAAAGTCTACAAAAAGGAAATGTTTTAAAAGGGAGCAAACACTATGGAAGCCAACTATTAGAAAAACAAGAGGGTTCCACTTTTCTGATGGTAGGAGAGGGTCGGCAACCTTTGGAACTCCATATGTTCTCAACTACATCTCCCATAATGCTCTCACAGCCATAATGCTGGCACAGCATTACACATCTTTCAACAAAGAGGAATAGATATTATCTGCAATCCAACTGCTGGAGGAGACTGCTACTCATTTAGCAAATCATACACAGCAACTATACAAGAAGAATGAGTTTTGTAAGACTATTTATTACTGGTATTTATAAAGCGCCAACAGTTTCCACGGCGCTATACAATTAGTGGAGAACGTACAATATGCACAGACAAATACAAGAGGTCGAGAGAGTCCTGCCCGTAAGCCGATAACTAGCCATTGGAGTTAATTTATATAAAGTGCTTAGCTAGAAAGCCCATGAGCTTACAACCTAAAGGATACCATGGGGATTTGAGACAAAAAGTATCAGGGGAAATTTGGAGGTGATGGCTAAAATAGTTAACAGAGAGAAGCAGCTATTGGTAAAATGTGAAGGGAATGGATAGGTAATTGAGGGAGAATCTCAAACAGCTGGAGGAGCACACAATATATTTAGGGGAAACTTGGGTGGGTGAGAAGTGGTGAGTGTTGTCGGGTTTGCTGCAACATGTTAAATGCAGAACTCCACTGAGTAGGAGTGTGAGATGAGGCCTGAAGGTTATAACAGTTATATGAAGGTATTTACAGCTGGGAGGAGAATAGGAAAGACGGGGGAAAGTAGAGTAGCCATGTGTTTTTATACTATTGAAAAGTTTAGTAACCAAATTCTAACACCCAAAATATTAATAACTGTCTACATGAAATATTGGTCAGAAACATTAAATGACAATAATACAAACTGCATGCACAGAAAATTACAGTGGCAAACTACAGGTATAAATGGCAACAATTCTATAGTAACACATGATAATATGGTAGCAATCCAAGAATAAATGAGGTGGAGTATTTTCCAAACTTCAGTCAATACCTGAAGGTTGTTGGATTTGCTGCAGGATGTTAAATGCAGAGCTCCACCGAGTATGAGTGTGAGATGAGGCCTGAGGGTTGTTTTAAGTATTAATGCTCCACATCACATAATCTAATTTCATCACTTTCCCATTTATTTATCAGAATTGTAACAGGAAAGACTTCAATGTAGTCATGGAGTAAAGTTCTCAGATATGGTTATTATAGTTAAGAGTTGTGAAGGAAATGATTGGCAAATCCTTTGATGCCCAGCCAGCATACCTATATAGTACCAAGATTAGCCACCAGTGTTTTAGTGAATCTATTGGTTTCTTGAGATTTAATATATCAGAGTGCCACTAATTCAAATAACTTAGAATCACGTTAAACAAAACGATCCTGAAATTACATTAAAGTAACATTAAGCTCACCTTTTTAATTCTTCGGCAGGGACATCGAAGTTTAACTTTCTGAACGCAACTATTGGAGCAATTGCCTGGGTGACAAATTTCCTTACATCTGTGGCCACAGGTTAACTGGGGAAAACACACACACAAAAAAAAGGATTTTTTTTTTTACACTTAAAATGTTGACTTATACGGTAAATTGTAATACAGTCATTGCAATAATATAATACAAGGAGTCGGAGCCGGTGGTACCATATATTGAGGAGTCAGAACAGAAGGTTTTGCATATGGACTCCACAACCCTGGCTCTATAAACTCTCTAGTCAACTGTAAGCTACTGAGAAATTGAATTATAAACCCTTCAAAAGCTCATACAACATTCCATGACGTCCTAAAAAAAAAAAAATGAGTGCTTTAGTGTTTGCAGGATAAACGGCCTCCTCACACTGGGGATATCAGGGTATCAAACCAATACCTAGAGCTCCCCCACAGTCTGCAGGGGCATTAAAACTGTTCTTTGATCATATCACCGTGTGTGGTCAAACACACAGGGAGCAGCTGCAGGTCTGTGACAGGTTCTGCGAGCTGTTAAGAGCTAAGCTACACAGCACGGGGACACAAAAAGAAATGGTGTGCTTCTCCCTTAACACAAAACAGGAAAATTACAGGTGAACAAACACATATTAAAGTTGTAGAATGTTTCTTATTTAAAAACTATCTAAACATTGCTTACATTCATTCCCTGATAATTTACACTTTAGTAATTAACACTCTGTTTCAAGCAATATTACAAATCGATAAACATCACAATATTGATGCTAGTTATAAAGTGCCCGCACATTCAGTATTACTGCACAATAGACGGACTAAAAAACAAACGTCAATGAACACTGGAGGCATGTCCATTTCATCTCACAGAATTAGTTAAAGTTTATGGAGAAGTTTTCGAGAAGTTTAACACTAAAAAAAGGTCTCTGGCAGGCCATAGCCCGGCCCCTTACTGGAGGTTTTACACACTTCCTTCTATCAATACGATTTTCATACCAGCAATGGGTGCTTTGAGAGGCTGACACGCTCAGCCATTCACAGTTGCTAAATGATGCTCAGTCTAAGAATTCCTCATTAGCCCAAGCAGCACACTGGCGATGGTCTGCTTTGGACGCTTGTTTGTGGCTTAATACTCAACAGAAATACAGCACCAAGTGACACAAAATACTACAACAACTTGAATGAAATGTATTTTTAAACTGTGTACAAATCTCTATATTTTGACATTTCCATAAAACAAATTACAGATTAAATTACCACTCTAGAAATATAAAAACCTTCAGAGTCGAGTAAAAGGCATTTTCTGAAATCATTAATATTTCTCTTATTGTGGAAGCTTTCTGATATTAAAACCATACTTTCATAAGGTGCCAAAAACAGATGGAAATGTAGTCTTCTTGTAATTTCATTAATACGGTCTCATATCTACGATTTAGTTTGTTTCCTTCCACAGGAAGCCAGGCAGTTACCATCAAATTACAGAAAGTGAAGGCAAAAAAAAAAACCCCAAAACCTGTACACTTTAAATGTTTACAGATCTTCCAGTCTGCATGTGCAGTTATATAAAGCCATGACTGTTCAGAAAGAGAAACAGAGGTCAGACATAGCACTTGTACGAAAGGTAAAAAAACACTTCCGTACAGCCAAGCCAAACATAGCACACGTCTAGGACGGAATAACAATTACGTGCACCCTGTGAGTTGGACCACAGAATCTCACAGAGTCACTATCACAGGGTGATTAGAATTCCATCAAAAAATTGAAGTTCAAATTGCATGTGATGGATCGTTCTTCAAAATTACTGCTCGTTTCCTAATGGCAATCTATTCTCCCACGGGGGATTGCTGCTGGAAATGTTCTCAAACACTTTTATGTTGGATGTGAAGCCAAAGGAAGGGCTCAGTTTAACACGCAGTCAAACTGTCAATTAACTTCAGTAATGACCTTAGCAGGTTGAGGGACAGCAAGTTCATAATGTTTAGCAAAGTAAATGCTACTATTTTTTTATTTTTTTTATTTAAGATTCATAGGAAATCTTTTAATGCGCTTGATTTCTTTTCAAGACCAGCAGTAGTTTCTCAAGACTCATTACTTCTCCTGCAGTAGCAGAGAAAGTGATCGATCATTCTTCTGACCTGATGTGTTAAGCAACAGACGTACAGGATATTAAATAAAGGATGCGAAAACTAATTTTTACCAACAGTGGGACTTCACACAGTGGGTTTTCATAATAAGTCACGCCATGCTTCTCAATTATACACATTGCTGTTTGATGTTTAGAAAGGACTGAGTTTGACATTCTTATTTGGTCATCTATGCCGATATACTATCAGTTAAATTCAAGAATAAATCAGAATTAAATACGTATTTTACTTGTTAAAAAAAAAAAAATGAAAAAGCAGAACATCATCACTGTTGCACAAACCTAACCCTTAAGCCAATTCAAGCACAATTACAGCTCATTGTGGCGTTAATAGTGCTATATAGGTCTATGAGCGCTCTCCACAATTTTCTGTTAACTGGAGTCAGACCCTTGTTTTTAATTAGTTTAAAAAAAAAATTGTACTATAATAACTGTTACACTTTTTAGATACTAATGAACATATTGTACCAGACCACCCACAGTAGCTTGATTCAATGTTAAAAAACAAGTAACAAACAAAATAAAAAAATGACCGCATTATCGCTGACCCTAATGACCTTCAGCATTTTTACTAGAATGTCATACTATAAATTATGATTATTTTATTTTTTACACATTTGACAGGAAACCCATACACAAGAGTGCTTAGTACACTGCCCTTCAAGATATTCAGCAATGTGATTCACAAATAGATTCCAGTATGCAGAGTGCAAAATAAGGAAATACAATAGCTGGTAGTGTTCTAAATCAATTTCATGGATCAGTGCTACATCTACCTTCACTAATCTAATTGCAGAAACATGCTTTTTTTTTATTGATTCTCTAAAAATAGTTCAAGTGAAAATGGAAGGTCAGATGTTATGTATCTGCTTGAAGATCTTTTGAGACACTTATCTAAATGCAGCAGAAAATATATTTAAAATGTCTCTGTCCTTAAAAAGATTTGCTAGTGCACTTCAAAGTGGAATTCATTTAATCTTCACATGGTGGGTGGTACAGCAAAAGAAGACATCTCTTGTATCTATATATGATCGAATATCAAGAGTAGTTCAAAGATACTTTGCCAATCTATACGACCACAACCCACAGGCGCGCCTCAACCCTGACATTCTTCGCGACCTCACGGGTCGTTATTTATCCTCCACCACACTACCAGCACTCAAACACTCAGCGGCAGAACAAATTGCCACCCAGATAACGGAAGACGAAGTTGCTAAAGCCATCAAAAACCACAAACCAAATAAATGCCCAGGCCCAGATGGATACACAGGACTGTACTACAAAACGTTCACAACCTCACTCTCCCCATATCTTTGCAAACTCTACAACTCGATTCTGGCAGGAGATCCACTACCTAGTGAAATGTTACAAGCAAATATCTGCCTCCTCCCAAAGCCAAATAAAACTTTACTAGACCCAGGACACTACCGCCCCATCTCACTACTAAACGTAGACATCAAGCTTTTCACGAAGATTCTGGCCAACCGACTCAACCCCTTCTTACACAAGCTAATACACCCGGATCAGGTGGGTTTCATCCCCAATAGACAAGCCTGCGACAACATTAGACGTACTTACGACCTCATATGGACCGCAACACAAAAAAGAATCCCCACCCTATACTGTCGCTTGACGCTGAAAAAGCGTTTGACCGCCTGATATGGCCATTCCTATTCGCGACCCTACGCAAATTTCAATTCCCACAGCCCTTCATAACGGCCCTTCAGACACTTTACGCCTCCCCAACTGCCAACCTCTTGCTACCACTCACCCACCCACCATCATTCACCATACAAAATGGCACGAGACAAGGCTGCTCCCTATCCCCCATTCTCTTCGCCCTTTCACTTGAGCCCTTCCTACAAACACTACGACAAACCAATGCAATCACTGGACTTAAAATACGAACAGAGGAATATAAAGCAGCGGCCTATGCCGATGACGTGCTCCTGACCATCACTAACCCCATAGATTCCATACCCACTCTCCTCAACGCCATACAAGACTATGCTACCATCTCGGGCTACAAACTAAACATAGGAAAAACGGAAGCCCTTGCCATCCACATAGAACCACAACAACTTCCAATCTTGGCAAACTTATACCCGTTTGACCTCACAAACTCAAAGATAAACTACCTGGGTACCCATCTCCCAAAAGACCTCACCCAGACATATGCATGTAACTATACCCCACTACTACAACAGGCAACACAAGACCTACAAACATGGGCCAGCTTCTCTATATCATGGTTAGGGAGACTGGCGTCGGTCAAAATGAACCTGCTCCGCAGGTTCCTCTATCTGTTCCAGGCCCTTCCCATACCCATTGTGAACACTGACTTTAAGAAACTGCAAACTCAGATAGACCATTTTATTTGGGCCAACAAAAGAGCCAGAATTAAAAGAGCAACCCTCTACATCCCGAATAGAGCAGGAGGGTTGGGCCTCCCCCACTACATACATTATTACCACGCGGCACAACTAGCCCAGGTACAACATATGCACGCCCCATACGGCATAAAGAGATGGGTGGACCTGGAACACAACATATTTGGCAGGGACTTCCCATCCCTTTATATGTGGCTACCCAAACAAGCAAGTCCACAACTACCCAACACCACCCCAGCAATAATCAACTCCATCAACATATGGGATAGGGTCGCCAAAAAAAGCTCCCTGACCACAACCCCCTGACCACTCACCCCAATACTGCGCAACACACAATTCAGTCCCAGCATGACTTCCCAACATTTCACCAGATTTGAAGATAACGACCTCACTCGCTTCTACCACTTCTACCGCAATGGCACCTTGCTACCATTCTCAGACCTACCCCAACAAACACCGCTGACCACCTTCGACCACTTTCGCTAATAAGAAGCTTCTTAGACACCCCGACACACAGAACAGCGGGAACCACAAAACTAACCCCCTTTGAAAAAGCTTGCATGTCAAGCCCCATTCAAAAAAGTCAGATCTCCCACCTCTACACAACCATAATCACTGCCCCTACAGAGGGATCCCTCAGATATGTGTCGGCTTGGAAGAGCCGACCATCCATCAGACTAGGGAGCCATATGGGAAGCCACAGCCACGGTCTCCATATGTGTAAACCATAAGGAACAAGCCTACAAAACCCTCATGCGATGGTACCTCACCCCTCTCAGGCTAAAAACAAATGGGAATTTCTAACTCCGATCTTTGTTGGAAACAATGCGGGGAAAAGGGCACATACCTCCACGTTTGGTGGGGATACGCTCAGATTGCCTCACTTTGGCTCCAAGTCTCACAATTGACATCTAGGGTACTTCACTCTACGGTCCTAACCAACCCCTAGACATGGCTCCTCTCAAAACCCCTAGATGCCAAAACAAACTAATAGCTAAAATCGTCCTAGCAACCAGAAGGGCTTTCGCAGAAGCCTGGAGCAGACCAGAAGTGCCATCACTACAAATAGTACTACGCAAAATAGACGAAACCAGGAAGATGGACAAACTCTCTGCCATAGTCCACGACTCTACCAACGCATACAACAAAATCTGGGACCCATGGCTTTACGAGTTCCCACTTCCCCCACCCTAACCCTAAAATACAGGAAACTAGTATCACTCCAATCTGCCCAAGGCCATCCCACCCACAGACCTACAGAGGGAGACCCCCCGGTCTGCACCCTTGCCCCCCCCCTCCTCCCCACTTACCCCCTTCCCTTCCCAACCTAACAACTACACCCCCCCCAACCCCAACAGACGACAACTTAGGGACGCCCCCACACCAACAGTATTGCACGCGCACCGGAATTAAGACATAAAACCCACTCACCAGAGCACCTCATACCGACAACACACTCACTCCACCCACCCCGACACCGAAACCCAACACCAAGGAATCCCACTGCATCCCCCCACGACCCAGCTACCAAACACAACAAAAACGCACCACACCTCCAAACTCAAAAAGTGACACAATACCCCCACCACGACACGAACTCCTAAAGCCGCGCACAACCCAAGCAACACAACACGAAACACTCGACAACACACAACCACAGCCATACTTCCTACAAAATCCCATCTTCCTAAGTCATCAGCCGCAATGGCATCTACTCACAGAGGGAACCATCCTCACCACATCATGCACCATTGGACCGCAAGTACCTTTAACCGGAAGCCTCAAAAAGAGGCACGATAACACAGACATGTTGTCCACAGAGACAACCAAAAAGGAAAACCAGCCTACCATAAGCGCTACTCCACATAAGAACAGAAACGTCCGCCTACAAAAACACAAGCGACAGGTACAAGACGAGACACCCCTTCCCATACCCCTCTTTCTTTTTTCTGTAACCCACCCCACACCAAAGACTAACCCATCAAGGGAGACGAAACAGAGACAATAAAGGCTTACCTAACGACAACACAGGCAACGACCAAAGACAAACAACCGAATAGCAGGAATGAAATGTAAACTCACCATTAACTAAAGAAAAACAAAGCACATAAATGTATGATTAAATTTGTACCGCAAACTGTAACTCCCTATATTCTTTTCTGTACCCTCACCCCATGTTTCATAACCTTTGTAAAACTTTCCAAAATAAAGAATTTATAAAAAAAAAAATATATGATCGAATATGTACATCTTTTCATGTACAATGCTTTTAGTCTACATTTGTACTTTGTCCACAAATTTGTAGTTATCGGCAATCACGCTTTTAAAAAATGTATTTAAAAGCTACAGGCTAATACCATTTTTTGGGTGAGTTACTTTATTCGTTAACTAGAAGCAGCTAACAAAGATTATAAAACAGGGAGTGCGCAGGTTAGTTTACTAACATAGACTATAAAGAACAATCACATATAATAACAAAGATAAAACAAACTTACAGGCACTCTCCGTGTTATAATTCTGCAGCATTTAAATGGACATTCATGACTATTAAAGGACCACTATAGTGCTAGGAAAACATACTCGTTTTCCTGGCACTATAGTGGAAGGAGCTCTAGGGGGTGGAAGGGGTTAAATTGACCTATTTTTCCAGCACCGGGCAGGGGACTCTGCCGCGCGCGCATTCAGCCAGTCCTTAGGGAAACATTCTCAATTCTTTCCTATGGATGCTGGCGTCTTCTCACTGTGAAAATCACAGTGAGAAGTGCGGAAGCGCCTCTAGCGGCTGTCAATGAGACAGCCACTAGAGGCTGGATTAACCCTATTATAAACATGGTTTATAGAAGTTTATAGAAGAAAGGGTTAACCCTAGCTGGACCTGGCACCCAGACCACTTCATTAAGCTGAAGTGGTCTGGGTGCCTATAGTGGTCCTTTAATTGCAAATCCAAAGGCCGTTTGTTTTGCCAAAAATCCTTAATGTTGATGCTTTTGTTTCATTTTACATGAAAGATTCACTCTAAGCACCAAAGCCACTAAAGCTCATTAAAGTAGCTAGTTATGAGGCCAGTAAGCCTCCCCGGGTTTAATATGAATCCTTTCCTACAGTGGTTTGACAAAAACCAACAGTCCTCCTGGCACATACAACACCCCTCTTTTGGCATCATCTCACACTTCTGCAAATCTGAACGCCATTGATATTGCTAATGTGGAAGTGTAACTTTTACAATAGCAATATGCAGAGTGTAAGGTCAGGTTCCGAGTACCCTTTGTTTCCGACTGCTTAATGGAACCAGGAGACAACTTACACCATAATCAAACACTACAGTGGCTGCAGTGATTATGGTGCTTAGATTATTCCCTTAACAGCTTAAAGACACATGGCATGTGTGACATGTCATGATTCCCTTTTATTCCTAAAGTGTGGTTCTTAAATGGCCACGAAATGAATTCAAAGTAGGATTTTATTTCCCCATCTATGTCTATGTCCACCCTGCCTCTCTGATAACTGTATATTGCCAAATAGGTTTTATTGAATATTGGGAACTATTGGACATAGACAGAGGTTTCACAGCTATATCTGATTGTACATGTGTAACACAGATGCAAGTCAAAGCATGTTGATTCGATTGATGATGCTACACGCACATATGAAGAGATTCCCCTATAAGAATGAAAAAGAAACTAGAGAATGTCTTCCAGAGCACAATCAGCTGCTGGTTAAACAATACTTAACGGGTTTGTTACAAGACTGCCATCTATTAATTTTCATTAATGCACTAAATACTGATATAGAATCTATCTAGGTGTGTCCCTTTAATTAATAGAGAACTTAGCCATAGGTTTTGCACAAAGATGTGCAATAGTTTTTCTTGTAACATCAGCATTTCTCCTTAGAACATTTTAAATGTATGTATCTGATTAACAGTTACTGATTGATGTTTCAATAGACCCACCAAGTGCCAGCCTACACAACATGCACATTTATACGTACACTAATATGCAAGTCGCTGCAGCAATAAGCATACCCCCATACTTAAATGAGCATGGGCACTTGACCATACAAGTTCTTATTTGGCATATGCACAAAGAAGAACTTTAACTGACAGGTTCTCTTGTAGTTTTCTATGCGGGCACCCACAACTAGATCAGATCACTTAAACAAAAATGGCAAGCTAATAGAAATCATAATTACATTACAAAGAGTTGCTGGTGGCATCAAAATTCTGTCTGTTGTTGTCAACGTTCAGTAAATCTGAACATGGCGCTAAATAATAAACTGCACAAGATATTGGAAATTGTGGGATTATATCGCCAAAAATATTTTATAAACATGTAATAACCACTGAACGAGACATCTTGCTATAATAATAAACCTGTATATTTTACCGGATATAATAATTGCTATACTTGGAAAGTAATGCTGCTCGTAAAACAAGACAAAATATGAAGTTTTACCTCTTTTGGACATTGGTTTTTGCACGAAGTCAAAACATTTTTTTCTTTTTGGTCAGCCAAAGTAATTTTTCTAAATAAATAAAAAGTTTTGGTCAAAGGATTTGTTTTCCTCCCAAACAAGATAAAGAGGTGTGAACAGTGTACAGATTATGGCACCATTTCATAAAGTACTGATGTTTAGACATATTTAATAATGCATGAGAAGAATGCTGAATAAGCATCTCAATAAGGATGTCCTTGTCAAAGGTTCATGTTGATGAATCACAGAACTACTGCTTTAAGGATCTTTCTAATAACTGGGCTGGCAACCAAAAATGCATCAACTAATTGAAAATACATTTGTTAACTAATATATTAAAGATTGCTTTCCTTTTTGCCAAAATTGTGCTAGCTCTCTAGTAAAAAATATAAAAGAGATCTAAATAATCCTAACTCTACCTACTCCACCTCAACATTACCTGGGGAATACTTCCTAAAATCTCAAATGATTAAAGGAACAATAAACATGCATTCCTAATCCTATAGTGTTCCAACCACCACCATCTAGCCACCCTGCCCCTCTAAATATAGTAAAATCTTACCTTTATTCCTGACTGCTGCTGCTGCCGGCTCTGCCCCTGATCTGCCTGCTTGGCTGACTTCATCAGAAGTGGTGTTCTGAGCCAATTACAACACTTTCCCATAGGACAGCATTGGATTGTCGTAGACTGTCAAGGAGGCAGATCAGGGGCAAAGCCAGCACGAGCTCAACACAGCCCTGGCGAATTAGCTTGCAAAAAGCACGAAGGGAATGATTATAGTCACCAGAAAAAAACAAAATAGGCTGTTGTTCTGGTTACTATAATGCCCCTTTAAGCACCTAATATGCGTCAGCTGTATTTGAATCACCCACTTTTAGATCATAGCAAGAAGAAATGTCTCATATTATAGAGAAATCTCTCAGGCATTTTAGAATTGAATTAAGCAAGTAAAAATATCTAAAGAAGAGGGAGAAAAAGGAGGTCAATGGAAATGCAAAAACATACATGCATTCAATGTACAAATTGGTGATCTTGCAGTGGCATTTGGTCTTGATCATTTGAACACATCGAGGGCAATCTTCTGGGTGACATGGTAAGTTACAATGATGAGGGCACCCTCGCGGACGAGGTTTGGTACATTCTTGTTCACATGCTGAACATTCCGGACCACACTAGAAGGAGAGAGGGCATACGATAGCATTATATAAATATATTCAGGGCCAATACAAACCATTGTCTGGTAATGTATTTATGAACAGGACTATACATAAGTCACAAGGCCACCCCACTTAGACTGGAAGAACAGATATCTAGTTGAAGGGAATGGAAAGGGTTATTTACAGTGAAAACAATAAGGATATGGAATTCTCTGCCTAAAGATGACCAGAAACTGTACAGATGTTTAAACAGCAATTGGATGAATACTTGTGAAAACATAATATAAAGGGATATAACTTTTAATATGTGTGGTAACAGCTTATTGATCCAAGGTAAGATCTGACTGCCATCCTGGGGTTGAAATTGATTTTTGTTTCAAATTTTTGCTGCAAAATTGGAAATCGCTTCAAACTGTTTTTCTTTTTTTTTGCCTTCTTTTGGATAAACAGTAAAAACAGATGTGAGAAAAGCTGAACTTGATGGATGCAAGTTTTTTTTTTAGTCTATATAACTATGTAATAAACATTCAGCCCCAACACGCTCACACTTGACTCATCACACATACAGAACACACCTTCCATTTCACACGCATGAAGTCCTTTCCCACACACCACCTACTACATGACATGTGCAATCAAACACTACTAATTCCATTACACGGGAATGTAATGGAGACTGGTAAAAATACAGTGGGGCATGCTAAAGAAAGCTAGGGAAAATAGATCGTCATGAAATAGAGAGGAATCATGTTGGAGCTATGATGAAATAGACTAAAGGAGATGGACTAGTGACACTGGCAATAAAATATTGACTGACAAAACATTGGATCTGAGACGGAGGAGCAACAAGGGTTAAAAGGTTGGGGATGGAGTGAAGACAAAGGCAAGAATCAAGGGAAGTATGAAACAGGAATAGACACTGAAAAAAAGATTGTGAGAAAGAAGGATGGAAGTGATGGGGAAAAAGACTGGAGGGAGATGGGGGATACGAAAAAGGGTAGCAAACTGAAAATTGCCTGGTGTGGCAAAAGTATTTGCAATGGTTGGGGAATTGGTAGTTCGACACCTCTGGTACACAGCACAGCTCATATTGATGCAGGAAAGTGAAACACTTAATCCACTGACTTTGCAAATCAGTAATGACTTTGCACTATCTACATAACCTTGCCTTGGGAACGAAGCCAGAAATATCAAAGCAAAACATTAAGAGCATCAATATAAATAACACGGCTACTGCTGAAATTTCAATTTAAAATTAAATATAGGAGAGATAAAACTAGAAAAAAAAAAATAAGGAACGAGAAGACATGATAAGTACAGGAAGGTCAAGTACACTGAGGATCCCTAAGAATTTCACAAACAAAATACATTCTAAAAGGACACATACACTACCTTAGCCCTGCTTCTGGCAGTATAGTTTATATCTCCTAGCACTTGTAAGACTTTATCAAATATAAACTGTTGTTCCCTCAATTTACTGTGGTCAGCTTTCACAGACAGTGTTCTACCACAGGCCAATAAAGGAGACCGTAAAATAAAAAAAATAAAAAAAATAATAATCAAAGACACAAAGAGATACAGGATTTTGAACCCATAAAGAATACCACATATTCCTTGGTAATCAATGTCAATGAATAACCAAAGACACAAAGAAAACAATACAAACAGTGTACTTGAGCGCTTCACTGAACAATAAAAGCTGTGAGATGTATTGAAAATGAAAATGCTTTGAATGCATTTAGTATGTCTTTGAAAAACACATACCATTATACGCATAGATTCTATTATGAAGAAAAATAATGATTGCCAAAATGGATTTAAAAGAAGTAATCCTTAAGCTAAGGACACGTACGGTCAATAGTGTGGTTGAACAAGAATGGCTGCAGTGTAAAAAAAAATGTAATTTTATATACTATACTACTTTAATCAGAGGGCAAAGAGGGCATATCAAAGCTAATGCCAACTAGGGCACAGCCAGTTTTGAGGAAATAAATCAGGGCCTTGGCGTCAGGTGACAGATGGGAAGAAAACTTGGGTATGAAGAAAGGCAACGTCTTACAGTAAACACCTTTGTACATAGCAAGAACAAATTAAAGCCAAATAGGATAGTGATTTAGTAACATGGAATGCCCAAACAGAGGTTTCCCAATATCCAAAACAACTGTTTTACTCACCTTAGTTTTGCTGCCATCAATGTCAGTGACTTTATGACATTCTTTTGAACAAGAGTGATTGCCACATGCAAGCCTTCTGCCACATGGTCTTTTACAAGAGAAAGGACGAGCAGCGTGGCACGGCAAGGGGCTCACCTAAAATACATGCAGATATTGATATATATTGCACAAGCGGAACAAGGCATTTAACATAACAGCAGATTTATATATATCAGAGTTACATTTTAGAGGGATTAACACTTCCACCCCTGAAATAATGTGTTGTATGGAAATGCTGACCAGTTAACATTTGTGTACTACAATTGCCACAACCCAATTACAAAACTGTGATGGTCTCTGTCTAACTGCGGTCTTATGATGAGATGAAGAATCCAGATATGAAAAACTAAATGGTGGGATAAATGCATACAATTGTGTGTCTATGCCCTTCAAACTGCTGCCCAAGCCACTCAGTTCTGTTATAAAACCAGACTGTGATTTGCTAATTTAACCCTTCTGTGATAATGAACTGAAACTTATTGGCAATTCAGCCTCTCACACGTGTGTAATAGAGTATTGTGAGCATAAAATTGTAAAGCATTTTATGGTATTGCTTTATTGTGTTATACTAATTAGAAACCATTCCAAGTACATCTTTAACCGTTTAATTAGAGTTTCTCTATGGTATCCTTTAGTAAGTTAACCAATACACAGAGTGCAAAAAAATAAATTATTAATACTAATACAAAAATACTACTGAATGAGGCCTCAGATTTGTTTTTCAATATAATAGAAATAATGAATAATTAATCAGCATCCAGAGGTGGATATAATCACTAAACTAAAAAAAAAAAAAGAAATACAATGGATACATATTGGTCATGCTGTTACATTGAAACATCTAGAACAGTCTCAAAAAGCTCTGTTTAGAGGAGCGATATTGTAGAGCCCTTAAAGGGACACTATAGTCACCAGAACAATTACAGCTTATTGTATTTGTTCTGGTGAGTGTAGTCCGTCACTGCAGGCTTTTTGCAGTAAACACTGTCTTTTCTGAGTGGCCACTCTTTAGAGATGCTGAACTTTCCTCATAGAAATGCATTAATTCAATGGGGGCTAGATAGTGTTTTTAACACTGTGGGGCTACATGTTCGTGTTCCTGACCCTTTAGTCAGGTCTGATACACCATATGCTATAATCACAGAAAACCAAAATCCAATGTGTGCCTATACACTCAAATAATCAGACTTATTGAAGCTGATGATATAAGCTATGCCAAGAATTGTCAAAACATCTGGTGGAATATTGAAATGTGCAGATGCAAAGTATATTAAAAACAAAACCCCTAGTTTTATGAGCTTACCTCATGTTTCCCAAGACATTCCCTGAAAACAAAAATAAACAGTAATGAACACCAAAGACTGGCTTGGAACATTTATATGACCACCAATTGATAATGAATTAGTAATCTCATGCTTAATAAAAATTAAATGTGGGGTAAAACGCAGCATTTTTTCGTCAATGATCATTTTTCTTTTTATTGAGGCGCAATTATAACAGACACTGTTTTTGTATTAGCTAATTTGTCAGAGAAGCAATATGGTGACATGTGTTCAATGCTAGATGAAAAACACGCTCATAGCCACATAAAGATTATTCAAGCATCTTTTAAATTAAACACAGACAATATACTCAAGATGATGTAACTGCACGTTTTAAGAAAGTGTAGGAAAACATGTAGCAGTGATTGTTTCTTTTTTATATAAAACAGAATAAAAGCAAATAAACATACAAAACATGAATGCTGTGGCACAATTCATAATGAGACAAAGTGCACAGATATCACAACATAATTGAACGAGCGATTGTAGGCATTAACATATGCTTAGAAGATCATGCTAGTGAAAAGCCACCAATTAGGGAAAGAGGCTAATTAACCATGTACAAGAAATTAAAACCTTACAAAGGCTCTTCTGTAGAAAATGAAAACAAGATGCAGCTGTATTGGTAAAATATGCTACAAAATGGCACGTTTCAACATGTAGTCTACTACTTCAGCATACACCCAGGCTAGCGAAACCAGCACAGTGAAGCGTAGATATAGTGCAGCAAAGTGACTGTGTCTCCAGCTCCAAGACCTAGTGAGAACAGGACACATTGTTCACTGACACTTCCATTGCAGGTATTTGGGTTTAAGTCCTGGGTAAGTTCCTTACATCGGAAAAAGCTTCCTGAGTTTGTGAACGGTGTTCAGGGTTAGGACCCTTCTGGGTTCCCGACCCAGATAGTATGGAATGGACTGTGACATCACTAGGATCTGATTGTACATCAGGTGTACAAGACTGTCGCTTCTGAGCATTAAAATTGCATAAAAATTTAATCAAATGCTGCAAAAAAAGGCATGATCCCATCTCTGCATTGACTCCTTCGCCGGCTTTTGCGATGTTGCATGAACCTCCGCCATTATAGAGTAATTAATCTATCTCGCGGCTGCAGACTGAGGATACGCCAGAGGTTAGGCAAGTATGAGACATCAATACCGGGATAACACCTACTGGTCCAGAGGGGGGACAGGGGAGGGAATCAGGCCCAAGCAAGATTAAGCCACTGAGACCCGGTCAATGATGTTGGCAGTCACTCCCCTCAAAGCACTCACTAGGCCACAAATCTAGATGACTAGAAACTTGCAAGAAAAGTGCCGGATACCAAACCTCTGTCACCATTGCCTTCTTTAACTAGCATTCCCCAAAAAAGTAATTAAAAATACTCTTCTCAATGAACTATGCTGGGCCATTTCAGAAGACTTTCTATAACTAACAAACATCTGGGATAACATGAAACATGGCAGAAAGCAGGCTGCTGACAAGAATATAGTGATTTGACAAAGACAACAGATTGCCCTTGAGGAATCAGACAACCAACTACAAAAATTGTTAGAATATCTGTATAACTGGTTTACAATGAGAAACGGAAATGACTTGATAAAATACATCTACATGAGGTTTATAGCTAATATTTTGCCACAAAAGCAAGCGAAGTTAAACATATTTCCCAACATTTTTAGTATAGCAAAATCATTTTGGGTACTGAAGACTGCCTCAACAGATGGAATGGTTACAATGGAAAATGGACTTCAGTCAAGCATGTATGCATATTAGAATAGGTAAAACAAAAACAAAAAAACTATTAACTGACAGATATTCTTAACACGCTATCTATCCTTTGGGAATTTAATATCTCTGCAGACTCATCAGAACCTGGTTTTGCAAGATTAAAAAAAAAAAAAAAAAAAAAGTCCTTCTGTGTATTCAACTCCAGCATTTAAGAAACACTATAGTGTCAGGTATACAAATATACACTCCGGCCACTATAGGTGTGAAAACACCATTGAGGTGACCATCCCTCCTTGCTTACCTCCCTTCTCCCCCCCAAAAGGTAGTCTACTATTCTTTTTCTCACACCGTGCCAATCTCATTGCTGCTGGCTCCACCTCCATGGCTCAGATCATCAATTTTGATGATCTCAGCCAATTCAATGTTTCCTATAGGAAAGCATTGGGAGGCTATTATGCATGCACGGCAAAATGCCATGCTGGCCAATTTCCTCAGCATTTTATCTGTATGGGGAGAATTCAGAGTCTCCAGACAGAGTGTGGAGACACTGACCCAGGAAGCACCTCTAGTGGCCGCATGAGTGACTTCCACTAGACTTGTTCCTAGGCAGCAATGTACACACTGCCTTTACATTACAAAGTCTGCAGGGACATACTATATGCACCAGAACAACTACATTAAGCTGTAGTTTAGTGATTATAGTGCCCCTTTGACTTTAAATGCCTTTGTAACATGATTTTAGTTTAATGTACAGTATTTGATTCATATACAAGTTCAGTCAGTTTTCTGCCAACAGCTGCCAGTTTAATTTAAAGGACCAGCTCAATGAAGTGGTCTGGGTGCCAGGTCCATCTAGGATTAACCCTGCCTGCTGTAAACATAGCAGTTTCAGAGAAACTGCTATGTTTACAAATGGGTTAATCCAGCCTCTAGTGGCTCTCTCATTGACAGCCGCTAGAGGCGCTTCTGCGCTTCTCACTGTTATTTTCACAGTGAGAAGACGCTAGCGTCCATAGGAAAGCATTGAGAATGCTTTCCTATGAGACTGGCTGAATGCACGCGCGGCTCTTGCCGCGCATGCGTATTCACCCGATGACGGCAGAAGAAGGAGGAGATTCCCCAGCGCCGAGGGAGCCCGGCGCTGGAAAAAGGTAGGAATTTAACCCCTTCCTCACCCTAGAGCCCGGCGGGAGAGGGACCCACAGGGTGAGGGGGACCCAAGGACCCTATAGAGCCAGGAAAACGAGTATGTTCTCCTGGCACTATAGTGATCCTTTAAGATTTCCTTATACTATCAAGAAGACTCTAGGCACAAATACAACTTTAATACATTTGAAAGGTTTTGGCCTCATTAATATGCTGTATCTTTTTTACATGAATAGATTGCTATAGTTTTTGCATAAAATAAATGTTTTGCAGAATGCGGCATCATAAGATTGCCTACTTAGCCATGTCCCCTCACTCCAGAAAGACGTCTTTATCAAAATATAGACACACAGCTACATTTTGAATGACATGAATTACAAAACGACAGTACTTAATGACTTGAACTACAAAACAACCTGCATTAGAAGGAGAGGACAACAAGGGAGGCAGGTAGTAAGGATATCACCTGTTCGTGTGTAGTTTCTGTGAGTTAAAAGCAGCTCACAAGGGGCTGAGACTGTGTGCATACTTCTGATAATGAAGTATTTCTGGCATATTTTCTTAATGCTACTATCCAAAGACAATAAAAGACAATTTTATTGAGTATATTTTAACTACAAGGTACTTGATTAAGAACCATATTTGTTGGGTTTTAGGGCAAAGACAAAATTCATATTTGTAGGGTTTTTTGGTAAAGATAAAGTCATATTTTTAAGGTTTCGTTGTAATGAAATTACATACACAGCCATGATCTTTGTTTTTTTGTTTTTTTAGTCTTTAATCAAGTGCTCAAAATGTAAGTTTATGACAAGCAAGCTTCCTTCGACACGTCAGAAAAATCATTTTGCTTTGTGTATCCACTAAATCTGTTTGTTTTACATATTAGTTTGAGTATTGCTGTGCTTGGCATCTGTGGGAAACGGATACCTGGATGAATATTATCTTTACTAATGGCAAAACCATATGAAACCTTTTGTTTTTATTAGACTTTGTAATTGATAAAAACCACAAAAACACCACAGACACGGCATCTGGAAATGTTATATATACAGGGCTGAAAGAACAAGGTCAGGTTCAACTTGTCACAGAAGGAAGGCCAGACATATCATCATCATAAAACATCTCGGATCAGAGGAAGTAATAAATGCATGTAAAGGATATTAAGGTAACATGAACCTGAGTCTATTGAAAACAATTCCCAAAGCCTACAGTAATAGAAACTGTAAAAATGAAAGCAGAAAACATTGTTATCTATCATTGCTCAAAATGCTTAATGCAGGCTAGTAATAAGTAGCTTGACATAAACCTGAAGATGTAGACTTGGAATTAAGAATACAACGCATCATTTCATTTGTTTAATACTTACATTGGAGTAGGAACTTGGCATGGAGGGCAGGGTAAGGCTTTCTGAATAAATGCGGGCTCACAGGGTTGCTCCCATGGACCAGCTAGCTGAGGCTGAACAAAATAAGACAAAGCATTATAATATTAAGAAAATTGCTTAAGCAAAAACACAAAAAACGAGCAAACAAACTGAAGCTACAATGTACAGAAATGGCAACACCTCATTTGCTCATTTATAATGTGTGGTTAAAAATAAAAAATACAATCAGTGGCCACTGTGAGGAATGCATTTACGTTGTGCTGGTGCCCATAGTGTAACTAAAAACTCTTTGGGGATTTGGGTTTATCCTAACCTGATAGAATCACACATTTCATGAATTTTAACCATACGTTTATCTTCCCATTCCACCTCTGCCGAAAGTGGTCTCTTGGAAAGATACTTGAAGACCAAGCAGGCTATTTGTGTAAGCTGAATTCACGGTTATATTATGGGATCCAGATGATGCGTGTTTTGTCGCATGGTACCTTACTCCCCTGGAAGAATTTGTACAAATATTGGACTGTAGCAATAAAGAACTGTATGCGACCATCTTAATGCACTTAAATCGTCAACATATTCTAAGAAGGTCTAAGTCACCCAGGAAGCATTATCCACAATGGATTAGGCAATCACACATTCATGTTGTCAACTTTTCATTTACAAAATTGTTGACGTGAACCATACTGCCGCTTACTGGATGTTTTTGTGTATTACTCCAATCTCTGTATTCCGTCTTTGAAATGCTGGAACCACTATGCAATCATCAGCAATCGTACAATGAGCATAAGAAGATCTTATCCATTCTAATGTTAGATCACATGGACATTATAGGCACTCAGACCACTTCATTGACATGGTCTCTGTGCAGTCCCCTTTTGCCCTGCAATGTAAAACATTGCGGTTTCAGAGAGACTGCAATGTTTACATTGCTGTGCGAAGACTGCCTCTAAACTAAAGGCGCTTCCTGCTGTTTCACAGAGTTTGACTCTGAAACGCGCTGGATGTTCTCACGCTTTGCATGAGGACTTGCAATGTCTTTAAAATCCCGGTAGGAAAACAGCGAGTCAATGCTTTCCAGTTGGGAAGGTCTTATGCGCGTGGCGCACACCGCACGCCGCACAAGCACATTAGGTCCCCCCCCCCACTGACTGACATCCTCAGAGAAGGAGCCCGACATAGCACCGAGGGACATAGGCACTTGAATCAGTTAAGTGTACAAAAAGTTTTTAACTGGAATCAGGTAAGTGTACAAAACGTGTTTAAACCTGGGGACTCTGTAATGTTAGGAATATAAAACTGTTATCTTAACACTACAGTTTTAATTTAAACAACTAAACTTCTCGGACACGTCTGAATGCTTTATATAGAGAGAAGTGGCCATCTGAATTTGGAATTTGAGTACAAATCCTATTTTGTTATACCACAGTACTTGAATCTAAATCAGCCATGGCTACTAACAATTTAACAGAGCATTTTATATAGTACTCCACAGGCAATTAAATGGAACTCTTATCTGTCTTCTAAATACTACATTTAATTCCTAACAAACATTTTAAACATGTTTGCAATGTGAATCTAATAATGTTCTTTCTTTTTAAGATTACCAAATCAAGCACAATTATTCCTAAAATTGTAATACTTGATATTATGAACTATTAAAAGGGACACACTAAGCACCAAAGCTTTTCCTTAATGAAGTAGTTTTTGTGTGTAGATCATACGCCACAGTTTCATTGCTCAATTATCTGCAATTTAGCAGTTTAATCACTTAGCCACACACCCCTCGCTGAGATTAAAAAAGCCTCCATAGACACATCCAGAACCTCTTTTTTTTTTTTTGCTTCTCTTACTGCAGTGTGTTTTATTTATAATTTCTTATCTCCTGCTTTGTTAATGGCGTGCTGCAGCACGCAGAAGTTTCATGTGTGTGATCAAAGATCAGTTAAAGGGAAACTCCAGTGCCAGGAAAACGATCCGTTTTCCTGGCACTGGAGGGTCCCTCTCCCTCCCACCCACCAATCCCCGGTTGCTGAAGGGGTGAAAACCCCTTCAGTCACTTACCTGAGGCAGCGGCGATGCCCCTCGCCGCTGTCTCCTCCTCCGCGACGCTACTCCCTGTTTTTCCATCGGCTGGTGGGCGAGACTGATCCCGCCCACCGGCCGAGGAGACCTAATGCGCATGCGCGGCAATGCCACGCATGCGCATTACGTCTCCCCATAGGAAAGCATTGAAAACGAATTTCAATGCTTTCCTATGGGGATTTGAGCGACGCTGGAGGTCCTCACACAGCGTGAGGACGTCCAGCGACGCTCTAGCACAGGTTTCCTGTGCTATAGAGCAGGAAGTTCCCTCTAGTGGCTGTCTAATAGACAGCCACTAGAGGTGGAGTTAACCCTGCAAGGTAATTATTGCGGTTTATAAAAAACTGCAATAATTACAGTTGCAGGGTTAGGAGTAGTGGGAGTTGGCACCCAGACCACTCCAATGAGCAGAAGTGGTCTGGGTGCCTGGAGTGTCCCTTTAACACAGCAGGAGACAAGAACTCATGAAGTGAAAACACTGCGCTGTAAGATCTGATTGAAAATAAAATGTTTTATTCATAAAAGCAGTGCCCAAATACAAAATAAATAAAAATCAATGTTTAGTAGACATGTCCCAATTAAAATTTGCTTGCATTTGTTTATGTATTTTTTCATTGGGATATATCTAAACAACTTGGAAAAAGCTACAGTCGTCATGCCAGTTGCCTTTGCAAACCCTCCCCTTCTAACCCCGTCCAGACTTTCTGTGGCTGTCCAATCACAGACTTGCCAATGCAGGTCAATGAGAACTCTTTGCAAGGCAAGTGCTCTGGCCAAATAGCTGCCTCTTGAGTTTAGCTCCACAGATCTAACCAAACCAAAATTATGAAAATAATAGGACATACTCTTTACACATAAAGCTTTTTAGCAAGATAAAGTGCTTTAAGGGTCTTTAAGCTTAAATAGTTTTGGTGCTTAGAACGTCCTTTCAATGCACCAATGCCTTATAGCAATGGCAGCATTAAAGAGAAAACATAACTTGACATTGATTGTCAAATTCAGACAGCATAAATTGTGCAAAAATTCTAAACTTCGTTTTAACTCCACGAACAAAGGGAATTATAGAGAACAAAATAAAACATAATATTATTCTATACCTGGCTTGTCTGTTTCACAAGCGCTTCATCATGGCAAGGGATGGGACAAAAATGACAACACTTTTGCAAAGCCCTCTGACAGATTTGACGGCATGGAGGACAGGGTCCAAAATGACATCGGTGACGTTCTCTGACCTCATGGTGACAAGTAGAAGGCTTACTATATAAAGAAACAAGGAAAATTAATATCTCGGTGAAAGAGAGAGAGAAACAAAAAAAAAAAGGTTTCTAATTTTATTTAAAAAGAAAAAAACGCAAAACAGAGTAGGCAATTATTTTGACACAAACTCATGATTTGACAAGAAAATCTTACATTTAAACCACGGCCATTTTGAATTTAAAAGGGGTTCTATCACTTTCCAGGAATTCTAATATTCTGTTTTTTTTTATCCCTTATATTTAGTAAATTATTTTTTGTGAGTTCTGTAAAATAAAAATAAATGTTGAAATCCACACATCTATCTATCCAGGACCTGGGCACCTCCATCTTGGCTCACTGACTTTGAATATGGTGGAATAGCAGAAACCAAGACAATGTTTCTGTTCCTCAATTGCAATGTGTTATCTGGCCTTACCTGGACTCAACTGGCTTGTGATGCCCCTTGTTAAATCATTAATATATATTTTAAATGAAAATGGAACATCATATAAAAAGGTTAAACACGTTATAGGTGATTTTCACTGGTGTATGTTTTATTGTTACCAGAGACGTTTAATTTGATCATTGTTGTATGTGGTTCACAGTGGATATTGGGTCCTATCTTTTTAGTAGCAATGTGTAAAGATAATGTTTAAATAAGAAAATGAGCTGATGATATCACTGCAAGGGCTATTGTCATCGAAAACAATAGGTGAAAGGGACTGGTTTCTCCTATACCAGGTATAAGGACCACCGATTCAGATGTTTTATTCAATAACGTAATTTACAGAGAAGTGGCAACTTCGCTTCAAGTATTATTCTGCATATATCAATTCAAATAAGTTTTTATGCTAGCACATTACATCTTTATTAGGCAGGCAGCTAAAACCTCTCCAGAAGCTACATTTCTATTGTGTGAAGTGTATGCACCTTGGTAATAGCAAAGCAGTTCACAAACGGCAGAGATCATCACAACGATGAGATGTACCAACCTGCAAACCTCTTTGCACCTGGGTGGCTTTGTGCTACGTTCTCTGCCACATGGCACAGTCAGTACAGTTTTTCCACAATTACACTTCACATCAACCGTCTCTGGACAAGGGTAGCAGCTTCCTGAAATGTTAAAATGTTCTTTATGACCATGAGTAAATAGAAATATATTAAAGAAAACGATTATTTAACTTATCAGCTATATTCATGGATTATGACTGATTACTCTGTAGAAATCACTAGCAAAGAACAAATGTGGAGAGAATCAGATCTTATTTCCAATTTACAGAGAAGCAAAGTAGGACCCAAAATTAAGATTCAAATGTTAACGATTTCTTTCACATCAAATATGTAGTAACCTTAATAAAAATTTAAGCGATAAGTCATGACTGTGATTTAATAGGTACACAAATAACAGTGGTTTTCTTGTTTTAGTACAGAAAAGGAATAGTATACACAAACACAAAGCTATCTATAGCTTTGAAAAACATTTACCCCGTTCGTGGTCAACAGACAGCTCACCAGCATTCATCGTACATAGAACAACACTGTTTTAGTTAGGCGTAACTATTTTCTAATGCGCTAATGAGGGCAAAAGTCAACAGTAAAATGTTTATTATGTCCTACAGCTGTTTTTAGCAGTTCTCCACAAACTAGTACACAATGTCAGGATCACCAATACCATTCCATGGACTATATCCATAAATTATGATTTTAACAGCTAGCCTATGACAACCACATGATCTACAGTACCCACTAATTCATAAATGCCCAGCTGATCCTATGGGGTATCTTCGGGAAATCTTCGAGAAATTAATAGTTATGGCACTTCTAGCTCAAACAACTTATTTATAAATGCAAGACTGTTCACTCATACAAACTGATGAATTGGTAGTCATTCCATGTGATTTAATAAGATAAGCAGAATGTCAGTTGTATAACAATAAAAAAAAAAAAGCAAATTTTGTTAGTCTAGAATCACAGACATTCAGGCTTTTTGGGAGATAACCAAGGTTGCGAGAAATTTCAACCTTGTGACATTTATGAAAAGGTCCCATTATTCATTTTTGTATCACATTTGAAATGCAAATGAAAGCCACAGCACGGCATAAAGCCTCATAAAGAATATCAGCGTTCATCACAACCTTTCAAATGATTAGGATATCAAGAGCCAAACATTCCAGCAGTGACAGGGCCATAAATAAGGTCAGTGTGTTATTTTAGACTAACCAGGCTTCAAAGAACTGAGAAAATTGATGTGTTTTTTTTCCAGATTAGGACCATAACATTTTGGCTTAATGTGCGAGTTCTTTATTTTTCTTTACTTGTTGCAACAGTATGTGGTAAAAACACTATCAGCAGGATAAATTAGCCAACAATCAGCTACTTACTGGAGGTCAAAAAACTCCTAAAGGGACACTATTCACTGTATTTTCTCTTTAACCCCTTAAGGACACATGACATGTGTGACATGTCATGATTCCCTTTTATTCCAGAAGTTTGGTCCTTAAGGGATTAATCAACACATACACCCTTTCTCGTTCACTTCTTTCTGTGAGTTACCTTCTTTTTTGCATGTACCCATTCCCGCACCACCAACTATCATCTGCAGGATTTTTTAAAGGCTGCCCGTTGTGATGGAATTTCCTACCCAGTGCCATCAGATTCGCCCCTAATCTCCAGTTCTTTCAGAAGTCAATAAAAACACATCTCTTGAGAAAACCCTACCATCTTCCTGGGTGACGCTTCGCTCATTACAATTACCCTCCTCAGTTAATTCACCTCCATAGCATAGCTTACTCTCCATTCTTCCACACACCACTCTGACAAACTAATTTTGACACATCTTATGCATCAATCACTCTGTCCCTTTGACATGTTATTATTCAACTTGTGTGTTAATACCAATTCCTCATGGATTGTATGCTTTTTTTTTTTTCCCAAAACCATTTTTATTGTGAATGCATGGTACACGAATATAACACGAGTGACATTATCATTTATGCTTTTAAGCAGTTATTCGGTAAGTTACATTTCACTATTTTGCGGTTTTCTCAACATAAACAAAACAGAAAAAACAAGCAAAACAAAACAAATAAGAGTTACCAAACCAAATAGGTCGTTGTTCAACTTGTTCATAAGCAAGAGGTTGAGCTTAGATTGTACGTTTTTTGAACAGGGTCAATTACTTTCTGTCAATTATCCCCATTCTATGATTATAAAGTGCTGAGGAATATGTTAGGACTATATGATGATAATTATTACACCAAATAGCATAACTACCTATTATTCTTGCTGATGCTTTGTTGGAAGAAGCTACTGTGTTACGGTTTTCTTTTTTCCTATTAGTTAAAATTATGGGGATTTAGTTGTAGACTCTTTCTATGGGATAGTCTATACGGTAGCTGGAAAAAGCTTTAGTCATGAAATTCACAAATTATTCAATTTAATGGGTTAAGAGAAAATGCACTACTCTTAGTAGATTGATAATTAGTTTTATTCATGTCTTCATGTATGATACTACGGAGAACTACAGATCATATAAACCAGTGGATTATAAAAAAATACAGCACTCCTACTGACAGAATGGAACTGACATAATTTAAACTACCAAGAAGATTTCAAAGGCAATTATTTCAATTATTATTTCATCATTATTTGCACATTTTAATGCACCAGCTACCATCATTATCTCATTGTTGAGCTGAAGGGGAAAAAAGTTAGTGGGAGGAGATAACTACATACATAAGTGAAGTTAAAACAGATCAATTTAGTTTAACCCTCTCACTAAGGAGCAGTTTTTTAATTTAAAAATTTAGCATAGCATTTATTTAAGGCAAGGAATGCATAGCTAGAATGTAAACATTACATATAAGACAAGATTTTGCATATATATTGCTTTGCAGACAAACTTAAATAGGCAAATGTACACAAATTCTATTTTTTACTTATTCGTTCAGCCTTTATAAAAAAAATAATGCTAACAACAAAATGTAGAGACATTCCCTCCCCCTCAACCCCTCCCTCACCGACTGTAGGAATGATATGAGCCACTGAAACTTCCTTTACTGTTTGTAAGCAGGGGCTGAGCAAACTTGCAGTAAATCAGTGACCAGTGGCATCTGGCAGAAAAATGTGTTCCTCTGCGTCAGGGGAGGCAACTTTCAGCACTCCAGATGTTTTAGTCTACATCTCCCTCTATATTCTTACAGCCAGAATACTTGCAAAGCATCAGGGGAGGTGAGGTCCAAAATATATGGAGTGCCAAAGGTTGTCTATCAGGTAAACATTCCGAGGGTATAAATGAGGGCAAGTGAGTCCTTATAGACCAAATTTCATTCTACAGAATTAATGAAAATAAAAACCACTTATACTCAATCCTGGTTGCTAAGTCGTTTATGATGTGACAGGCTGAGGATTTTAAATGTTTTTCTATAATTTTCCAAGAATCCACATAGCTTATTTCTGCAATGTGGCCATAGCTACAGTTAAAAAACAAACAAACAAAAAAACTGCAATAAGTGAGACTAGGACAAGGGAACTTCCTAGCAACATAACATACACAATGGTATTGGCAAGTTGCTGGCTTAGCACAGCAACCTGGGGTATTATGATCTATTGCAGGTATTCATTGTCTGTCCTATGCTGGTATTAGGCGGTTTTCCTTGGAACAGCTGAGGTATTGGCTAGCTGTCCCGATTTATACTCTCCTTTGGGTCATAGAAGGGTGTACAAGGGGAGATACATACATCACTAGTACCTTGTTACCTATGGCCATAGGATTACTTCCTGCAATATAAGAACCAGTTTCCACCATTACCACTGTTCTCTAAGATTCCTTCCCCCAGTTTTTGGAACCTAGTATTCCACCATTTTGTAGTTGTCTAATCTACAAGGATCATGGACAGGATAGACTGGTACTATCCTCTCTGATTCATTTTCACCTGACCTGCTGGTCGAGTGAAAAAGCAGTTTAGTGTATTTGCTAAGCACTTGCAGTGTTCCATTAACATCTGATTTGTATCTTTTAGAATGCACTGTATAAATTACCTCGGTGACATATAGAGGGACACTTATGATTCCGGCAGCCTAATGAACGTCCGCACTGCTGATCACATGCTGGGCAGTTTCCAGAGCAGCACTAGAAATATAATTAAATCATTAAAATAAATTAAAATGGATAAATAGACATTATACAGTAATTTTATATTACAAATTAAAATTAAAACATTTCTAGCAATAGGTTAGAGCTTAATCTATTGGGCGAAAAAATTATAGGAACAGCATATCAAAGTATTACAATGTTCATAATCTAATAAATAAGCACATATTTTTATTTTGGCTGATTTAGACATTGTCTACGTCTTTAAAAAAAATCTGCATTAAATCATTTTTTTTTATAATTCTTTGTTTTATTGAGGTAAATAGAACAATACAAGCATTCAAGAGTTAAGTATACAATGTACAATTTAAACAATAGAAAAAAAGAGAGGATTGGAAGCAAAGGTATGCACTCATATAGGGGTTAACCCTTAGAGGACTACAGCAGTAGTGGAAATGAAAAAGGAGAGTGTGAGTGCCCTGAAATATAAAATATAATTTTTACTAGTGTAGTTAAAAAGTGACGTTTCCTGGCTACATGTATCAGGAAAATGAATAACAATAGTAATAAATAATATATATATATATACTCTATGTGGTAATAAGTTACCTTAATGGTGAGTGGACACCTAACTTACTAGTAAATAAACTACACTCTAGATCATGGTTCGTCAACCTGGTCCCTACCGCCCACTAGTGGGCGTTTCAGGATTCCAGGTGGGCGGTAGGGATTTCCAGGTTGATCGGGCGGGCGGGTGCGAGCCGGCGGTACCCGTGCGACTGGGTACCGCTGTGACCATTTGCGGCTCCGGCCCGCCCGGTAAACCGCCGGGGCCGCCTTCCAAAGTGTCCATCGAGTGGCCCATGCTGTCAGGGCCACCCGATGGATGCGGATTGTGAGGGGGCCCGGTCAGCGCTGGGCGCTTTAACAGCGCGACCGGGCCCCCTGTGATGACATCAGAGCTGGGAGGAAGTGATTCCCCGGTCACTCCTCCCAGCTAAAACTGAGAGCCGCGCGGGAGGAACACCAGGGAGTCAGAGTGGGAACTCTGACTCCCATCCACCTGAGCCACCACTGGACCCCAGGGAAAGTCACCCTCCTGCACCTTAAAGGTAGGAAACAGGAGGGTGACTTAAATATAATGTGTGTGTGTGTCTTTGTAGGTATGTCTTGTGTGTGTCTGTCTGTATGTGTCTTTGTGTGTGTGTATGTGTCTGTCTGTGTATATGTGTGTGTGTGTGTCTGTATGTGTCTTTGTATGTATGTCTTGTGTGTGTGTGTATGTGTCTGTCTGTGTATATGTGTGTGTGTGTGTCTCTGTATGTATGTGTGTCTTGTCTTTGTATGTATGTCTTGTGTGTGTGTCTGTCTGTGTATATATGTGTGTGTGTGTCTGTATGTATGTGTGTCTTGTCTTTGTATGTATGTGTCATTGTGTGTCTTGTGTCTGCATGTGTGTGTGTCTATGTATGTCTGCATGTGTGTGTGCATGTCTGTGTGTCTGTTTGTATGTATGTGTCTTGTGTGTATGTGTGCCTGTCTGTGTCTTTGTGTGTGTATGTATGTGTGTCTTGTGTGTCTGTATATGTGCCTGTCTGTGTCTGTATGTATGTCTTGTGTGTGTCGTATGTGTGTCTGTATGTGTCTTGTGTGTGTGTATGTGTCTGTCTGTATGTATGTGTGTCTTGTCTTTGTATGTATGTGTCATTGTATGTGTGTCTTGTGTCTGCATGTGTGTGTGTCTATGTATGTCTGCATGTGTGTGTGCATGTCTGTGTGTCTGTTTGTATGTATGTGTCTTGTGTGTATGTGTGCCTGTCTGTGTCTTTGTGTGTGTATGTATGTGTGTCTTGTGTGTCTGTATATGTGCCTGTCTGTGTCTGTATGTATGTCTTGTGTGTGTCGTATGTGTGTCTGTATGTGTGTATGTGTCTGTCTGTATGTATGTGTCATTGTTTGTGTGTCTGCATGTGTGTGTGTCTATGTATGTCTTGTGTGTGTGTGCATGTCTGTTTGTATGTGTGCCTGTTAGTTTGTATGTATATGCTGCGAGACTAAATATTTGATATCTGGTTCGATTTTCGTAAGGAACAAACGAAGGTCTCTTTCAGTGATATTCAGACGACTTCTCTGTTTGCGCATAATATGATTTCTCATTTGTGCGTCAGCTCATCTCCTCTCCCTCCTCAATTCCCCTCCCCATCCTTTTTTTCCCCTTTTTTCTATTTTTTAACCATCCTTATAGCAATGCCCAGTAGGAAGGCTGAGCTAGGTAGCCCACTTACTATAGTCCACTATAACATACAGACACACACATACAGACACACACACACAGGACACACACACACAAGACACACACACACAAGACACACACACACAAGACACACACACACAAGACACACACACAAGACACACACACACAGGACACACACATACAAAGACATAGACAGGCACACATACGTGTGTGTGTGTGTGTATGTGTGCCTGTCTGTGTCTTTGTATGTGTGCCTGTCTGTGTCTTTGTGTGTGTGCCTGTCTGTGTCTTTGTGTGTGTGCCTGTCTGTGTCTTTGTGTGTGTGTCTGTATGTTATAGTGGACTATAGTAAGTGGGCTACCTAGCTCAGCCTTCCTACTGGGCATTGCTATAAGGACGGTTAAAAAATAGAAAAAAAGGGGAATAAACGGTGGGGAGGGGAATTGAGGAGGGAGAGGAGATGAGCTGACGCACAAATGAGAAATCATATTATGCGCAAACAGAGAAGTCGTCTGAATATCACTGAAAGAGACCTTTGTTTGTTCCTTACGAAAATCGAACCAGATATCAAATATTTAGTCTCGCAGCATCAACCTCAAGGATCTCATTAATCACTAGTAAAGGTAATTTCAATTTACTTTATTGTTTTCTCATTAAACGTTATAAAGTTAAAAACCTTATAAACCTGCATTAAGTAGAAATAAAAAGATAAATGTACGTACATTTATTTTTTTTAAAAACACCCCCCTTTCTTAAAAATATTCTGCATTTGCGCGAAAACTGGTGGGCGGTAAGGAAATTTTTTCAACCAAAAAGATGCATTAGTGGGCGGTAGGTAGAAAAAGGTTGACTACCACTGCTCTAGATCTTAGAAAGGAGGTCCTGTTCAAAAGTTTTCAGGATCAATCTCCTAGTAATGTGCAAAAAAAACCTTTTGGTTTTTGGCAATAAATTGGTAGATAGTAGAGTTAAAATAATAATAAGTAGAGTAAATATTCGCTACATATACAGGAAATATGATCTGTAAACCATGCTTTGCAAAAAGCATCTAATATATATGTAGCAGAAAAGTACCTGTAGGAAACACAGAGTTACATGATTGTCCTGTGTAGGTGCAAGCAGGAATAAATCAGTAGCTTGTGCAGACTAAGATGTGACCGCAATGATAAATTAGCCACATTCAAAGTGCTTAGGACCGTTTTTGGCACTTTGAATGTGTAACAAATTAGTGCCTAGAGAGAGGTTAAACAGCACTAATAATGTAACTCTTCTGTGGGGTCGGGGGATAATGTCAGAGTGGATCATGAATGCGTCCACAATGTACAATTAGTGCATAGCATTTCACAAGTGATTGGCAATACTCATTTTTTGTATTTTATGAACAGGCAGAAGCAGGCTCAACTGACATGTCTACATTAATATCTGGTGTTAAACTTGTGAATGGAGAGGGAAAGTCAGACATGTGGATTAAGACAAAACAAACTTAATAAACATGTTATTTACTGCCTACTAGATACATCCTCAGCATTAGCGTAAACAGGCTAGCAAGCGGAACTAGCAGGTGATTTAACCTCTGGCATCATTAACAGTGTACAGATCCTCGTGCTGTATAAGGAAATTAAATTAAAATGAAATATAAAGGGTGGCAATAATAGCGCAGTCCGGACCACTTGCTACTCAGTATTGCTTTTAAACATGCTATATAGCTAGGGAGAAGTAAGATCACTGGAGCTGAGTGAACCGATTTGTTAGTGCATAACACAGAATAAACTTAATAAAGAGAAATCACATTGCAGGAGGCAAGTATGGTAGACAGCGTCCACTTTAGTCGGGTAGGAATTGGATCCAAAGCTGTAGGCTGAGAGGTAGTATCAGCTAACTCCTAGAGGTGGGAACCTCTGAGTGAATGCGGAAAAGTCTTGTGGTGTGGTAACATGGCCAGGAGGGTTCGGCTGGTGGCCAGCGTATCCACGCCCAAACAAGGCCCTCTTCTGGCCCCAGGCTTGTGTGAGTGCCTGCATCAATAGTCCTCGGGTTCCGGACTTCTCAGATGCCACGTTCTTTCCCCGTCCGTGGTAGGTGCGGGGGATCTGGTTGTCGCAGGCCGGTGGCGGCGTGCCATGCTCCTTACACGAGGTCGATGCAGTTTTTGTTATTGTACAGATTGTGCCATAGCAGGCACTTAAAGGAACCATACAGTGTCAGAAATACAAAATGTATTTCAACATTAAGTTGTTCTGATGATTCTAGTGTCCCTTTAAGCCAAATCGGCAAAATTGGAAAAAGCTCCTACTCTCCTATTTATCCAGCTTGGGTATTTTAACCTAAAATGGACGGTGCCAGGTCAATTCCTGATTATTACTGGTTCAATGATTAACCATGAAAATCACAATAGGTCAGCTAGCTATCTCTGTAGGATGCAAATATCTAAACAATTCTAATACCAGTTGGGAGAACAAAAATGCACTGAATTGTGTTTCTGTCCAGAGACACTTAAAGTATTACATTTCATCAAGATAATTAGATTTTTAAAAATACATAAAATGTATCCCCAGTCTTCCACTGGCATTGCATGGCTTCATTCTAGCAATCTATCAAATGCACTTTTCAACCACTCACCTAGAAATAGTTGTGCAATCATAAAACCTAAATGTGCTTTTCATACAAAGTGTAAGAAACAAAATTTAGCAATTTATAAACCCATCAAGACGACCTTTACTGAGCACCTGATGTATTCAGTAGTGCCATGTTAATTGTGTTTATTGGCAAAGCCCACAAATGTAAAGTACAGTTCACTACTTTACTGCAGGCAATTCGTTATAGTGGACAAAGAAAATGAATATGTTAAGGCTCACTTAATCACGAATGATTTGTATGTTAAGTGCATGCCCATCTTGTAATTATGTCAAGAAATATAATAAAGATGAGGATCTCATGCAAAGAGCTGAAAGAAAATGTCTGGCCAGATGGTGTTAAATTAAGCTTGTAAGAAAAAAAAAATATATATATATATATTTATACACATCAAAAATAACAGTTGCCATATGTTTGATAAAAGATCTTGGGGAAAAAAAACAAAAAAAAACACTCCATTGCATAGGATATTCGTTTAATGAGAAATCATTTGAAAGAGATGTGGTTCCACCATAAAGATTATTCTTCATTTCTCCCTTTGAAAGGTAAGAAGTTTAGAGTTCCAAGCTGTGATTTTTCATGTTGTAATAATAAACATGGAGTAGAAATTGAACTAGTGCAGTGGGTTTTTCAAGTGATTTTGTTTTCCCGACTTGAAAAATAAGCCTGTCCTGCACTGGCTAACCCTGTCCATGTGATCACGCTGCAACAGATTGAAGCAAGGGGCACACTGCAATTTCTACATGGCTGCATGCCTACACCTGATAACAGATTATCTGGTGACCATGATTTGTGGCTACACATGACAGCAGTGAAGCATGAGACTTCATTAGATGAGCAAATGACTATAATGTGTAATCAAGTCTGACAGCAGACGAGAGGGCAATCAGGCTGTGTAGTGGCAGTGCATACCAGATACGCAAGCTTTGTGAACCCTGGACAGTTGTTATTCACATGACAATGCTGCATGGCTGTGCTTGAGAACTTATGAGCATGTGACAGTGGTCTGGGTGCCTATAGTGTCTCAATAGCTAGTGTGACCAGAGCCTTCTTCGCCTCTTCCTTTATTTTTTTATAACTGAAAAATTTTGGGAATATGTTGATGTTACATAAATGCTAGCAAATAAAATTAATAATCTACTTACCTGAACATATACCAGGTCTATATAATTGGTGAAATTTAACGTCCAGTTTACGAGATACAGTAAGCCGACAGATGAATGTGTAGTATTTGAACATCACATTCTTTAGACTTTTACTAAAGGAAAGTACTGCCTACAGAGTCTGATGTGCACGTTTCATCTCAGAGATTTTATTCCTTTGACATAATCTGCCAGGTTACGTTGTCATTATAAATATTATTTACAGGGTTATTTACCCACATGAGAATGGTCAGGAATTCAAAGTGAATTTCACATTTAACCCCTTAAGGACACATGACATGTGTGGCATGTCATGATTCCCTTTTATTCCAGAAGTTTGGTCCTTAAGGGGTTAAAGCAAAAATAGCAACCATTCACAAAGTCAGCTATTCTTACAATTTGTCTATTATGGTCTAAAATTTGAAATTCACTTTGTCATTTCCTGACAAATCTCAATTAGTGAATAAACCTGTGTGTTTTTTTTGTGTTTGTTTTTAAGCAGAATATACTTACTTTTCTCTTGCACTGGTGTCTCTGGCAATCCCGTGTTTTAGCACATTTGGTTTCGCATAAATAAGGCTTATGACAAGGCATTCGTTTTGTATGTTTTCCACACCGACATTGCTTTTCGACTTCCTGGAAATAGAAATAAAATGATAATTAGGAATTCAGGCAATTTCACCCTTTTGCCCCTTAAGTAGACAGTATAAATTCAACACTCTTTAATGAAACAGTTTGTTCCTTTGAGGCCACTTGGCTGCAACAAAGTTAAATTAAAAATCCCTTGGATAAAATAGTTGTCCATGTGTCAGGCCAAACACTCAAGGACACACTGACCTTGAAAACAAAGTCCAATTCATGACATTCCAAAAGCAATAACTGCCTGAAAGCCATTAATTGTGGAATGAAATGGGAAAACAAACAAACAAAAACGTGAAATGGATTTAATTTATATCTTAGTTTAAAATGTAATGTTTTACAATTCAACTGCCCTTTAAATACTCATTCTACTTTAATAAAACATTAAATGTACTTGTACATATTGGTAACTACATTTTGTGTATGGGATTATAGGAAACCTACAGCTTTACCACTAAAAGCAATAGGACCAAGACTCAAGACATTCACTTGTTCAAGAAGATACCACTGGAGGAGGACCAGAGCTCCAGCAGACAAAGGATATTCAGAAGGGAGCGTTCTATTATTTTTACTCCCAAAGCATTAATGCACAAAATGTTTGTATAGTGGTAAACCAACTATGCTTTGAGCTGTAATATATATGAAATATATTCTAGTGTTTGAAGTAAGCTTTTACACTCAACTTTATGCCAATCACACCATATGTTTAGGATTTACCCTTGGCACACATTCTACCTGTTCTAATAAGCTACATCATGGTTTACCAGCTGTAAGAAATTAATATGCACGATGCTAAAATATTATCTAACTTTCTGTGTATGTAACTGGTTACACAACTTGGGATCATCTACTAGAGCAATGTGCCAATTATCAAAGCTTTCTGCACCTGGGTAGAAGCTGCATATTACATCGCTCGAGCAGTCTTCCAACCAACTGGCTTTCCATGCATATTATCCGGAGATCAAAGTGTCAGTTTAGTTCCGAACAAAATGTAATTACATTTGGTGGCTAGAGTAACTAACATCAAGGTCAGGGACTGAATCTAGGATCCAGCTAAAAACAGTTAGGAGAGAGTTTTTCGTTTGTTTTTTAACTTACAAAGCTTTATTTTCAACAACAAAAATACAATTCTTAGAGGGACACAATAGTCACCAGGACCACTACAGCTTAAAGGGAAACTATTGTGCTAGAAAAGTTGTTTTCCTGGCACTAAAGCTTCCTATTGTGCCGCTCTCCCATCCCCTAGATGTAGAGGCTGTCACTAGACAGCCAATAGATGAGGAGCAAACCCTCAAAAGGTAATTATTGCAGTTTATTAAAAATTGCAAAAATTACCTTTGCAGAGTTAAAGGACCACTATAGGCACCCAGACCACTTCAGCTCAATGAAGTAATCTGGGTGCCAGGTCAATCTAGGGTTAACCCTGCAGCTGTAAACATAGCAGTTTCAGAGAAACTGCTATGTTTACATTAGGGTTAATCCAGCCTCTAGTGGCTGCCTCATTGACAGCCGCAAGAGGCGCTTCCGCGCTTCTCACTGTGATTTTCACAGTGAGAAGATGCCAGCGTCCATAGGAAAGCATTGAGAAATGCTTTCCTATGGACTGACTGCGCGCGCATGCAGAGCTGACGTCAGAAGAGTGAGGAGAGTCCCCAGCGCTGAGGGAGCCCGGCGCTGGAGAAAGGTAATTGATTAACCCCTTCCTCCCCCTTCAGGGGAGTGGGACCCTGAGGGTGGGGGGGGGGGGACCCAAAGACCCTATAGAGCCAGGAAAACAAATTTGTTTTCCTGGCACTTTAGTGGTCCTTTAAGGGGCCTGGGACACTGCATTCAGACCACTTTAATGAGCTGAAGTGGTCTGGGTGCCTACAGTGTCCCTTCAATGTAGTGGTTCTGGCGTCTATAGCCTGGTCCTGCAGGCTTTTCAATGTAAACATCTTTCAGAGAAAAGGCAGTGTTTACATTGCTACCTAGTGACACTACTAAAGTGCTTCTTATCTCAGTGCTGCACAGTGTGATGCATCTCTATGAGGAGGTGTTGATTGGCACAGCATTTTAGAGCGCATGCGCAAAAGCTTCCTATGGGAAAGCATTAGATTGTCTGAGATCATCAATCTTGATTAGCTCAGTCATACAGATGGGTTCAGCCACAGGGAGACTGGCACAGCGTGGGAATAAAGGGGACTAAAAACCACCATACCCATGCGATTGGAGAGAGAGACACACACACACACACACACACATACATACAGTGCCAGACAAACACAAATTATTTTATATTGTAAATTAAATGTAACTTCACGCAGCCTGGAGTGGATTAGCTTTCCCTGGGATCCAGCGGGCGGCTGGGGGAGAGTGGAGGAAAGCGGTTAGCTGTGCTTACTGTAGTTATGCAGCAAGGGAACTCTGATCTCCCTGCTCTGCTCACTCACGTGCGCCGCTTAGTGATGCTGGGGTCGTCATATTTAAAGTCATATTTCAGCTCTAGCATTACTAAGTAGCGTGCAAGGAGCAGAGCAGGAAGATCATAGCTCCCTAGACGCTCGCCTATAGTATGCGCAGCAGACCGCCCTCTTCAGAGGGAATAGGCTCACAAATCCTTCCATTGTGAAACGTTGCACATACAGACTTCAGGCACCATGACCACTTCAAATCATTTAAGTAGTCATGGTGCTTGGAGTAACCCTTTAAATACACTTGTGCCAGTTCATCTCAGAACATCTCTGTCTTTGCAAGAGGATAACACTTTATGTACATGGGTACATTATCAGCATTACTTGCCTACCCATGGCTACACTTAAATCTTCCCCATAAAGACTGAATTTTAGCAAATTAAATCTGAATGGAAAAACAGAGGTCAAAATAGATGGGAAAAAACTCCAGCTCAATTATAGTAACTGCTTTTCTATTTAAGCCTCGATTTTGCCATTTGATTTAGTTGGCTAAAATTCTAAGGTCAGTAAATAACCCTGCAGTTGTCAGCCCAGCACACCTCTAAAACATACCACAATTTGGGATCAATGTCTTGTGTCATTAGCATATTCTGTCTCATTCTGGTTTCAAGTCAGCAAATGTTTGAAAAAACAAGTGTGTAACGGATCAATGGGCACCCCGACTTGGTACCTCCGTTGAAGGATGCTCCTTGCGCTTCCTGAGGGCTCCAAGCACTCCAGCCGACACCATAACCACCGTAGACTCCTCCACAGAGCAAGGCAGGAACAATCTCTTACAAGAGCTTAGTAGTGATTTAGCAAGGGAGTATGACAAACATAGCAATCCCTTGTAGCAGATTCCCCCAATAAGCGACGGCACTCCAAATTGAGGGTGAAGTAGAACTGAAGCTTTAATCCAACACTCTTTTATGCCCATTTTACAAACATAGTACTGCCCACAGGGTTTTGAAGAACAACCAAACAATACATTACAACACAGCTAAACACTCCCATTCATACCAGCAGAAATCCTCCCCTCTGCCTATGATACAATTATCTCAACACAATAGACTAACTTAATTATCACAGTCAGAAAATATACAGTTTTTACACAATATTAATAACTTCCAAAATATACATGCCATTCACATACATTTTCAGAATCAGCATACTCCATATACAAACATACTCAAAAATCATACCATTCCCTCCAATGGTTTAAAAGTTAGGTGTGGTAACTTACTTATCTCAAGTACAGGGCATATCTTCATTTACAACAACAGTAAAATACCTAAAAATACATAATTACCATTATATTGAACAGAACCCCCACATCCACCTATGCCCAGATAGCTTGGATCTGAGCGCTCACTATATCCGAACAGCGCTCAGATCCCACAACCACAGTCAAATCGCCATGGGGTTAAACCAGAGCAAGGGCTGATGAGAGACAGAGGAGGGGCAAAACAGCAAGTTCCAACTGGTCTGGCAGTGTCCCTGGGACAACGCCCTGCTGGAGAACGAAAGACAGGAAACGGGGGAGGTGCACACCTTCCCATGTATTCAAAGGGGCAGAAAAAGTGTTTCAAAACACAATAAGCCCAAATAAGTTTCTTAAAGGGCAATACATCCCAGGGGCCATAGTCACATGGCAGGAGGCTGGCAATCAGTCTTCTCCAATGCCCAGTGGCGAGGCTGGTTTCGCCACAAAGTGCTTGCAAGATAAAACCCCACATCTGCACGCTAGGGTGGGATCAAAACAAAATGGTCTTCAAATTGGTATCCTCTGTGTTATTCAATGGAGACATCAACATCTTACAGAATAACCTCCTATTTCATCTTACAGAATAACCTCCTAATATTCACCTATTAGAACACCAACACTAAAAAGCATCTTCAGAGCACTCACTAGGTAAAAAAAACAAGCTCATTTACATTATTCTAAGTCTTCAATACCCTTCTTACACAGCAGCAACGGTTTTATATTTAGTAACACACACATATATATATATATATATATATATATATATATATATATATATATATATCCAACACAGGAAAAACATCCAGACAGTTTCGCAAGTGGACACTGGAATATGCAAACTCAATACCAAGGAAAGTAGATACGACAGTAATTGGACATGTTTGTGCGTGCCACAGAATTACTGAAAACCTCCAACACTTACTGCAACTGATCAGGTTTAAAAAGGAAAGGATATTGCAGCAATAAATTACATGGGAAATACTTAACAACAATGGTCTGAAATTGAAATTTCATACAATTTTCTCAAAAAATTGAAATGATTCAAAACATCAGATGGATGTATGATCACTAGTAACAGCTTGCCAACGTGTAACAATTGAGACATATGCCAGTCTGTTAGTGTCTGAGTTCAGCTAATATTTAAAGGGATACTCCAATGACAAATTGTTTTTATACTAAAACAATGACTTTTGATGGAGTAAACCTTGGTGGCAGGTCACCACCTTTATGAAATATAAATAAAAAAATATGGCGGCAGGGTGGAAGGATGGATGTCACAGAGACAGGATTTAGGGTGGCACGGAGAGGATACCCATTGGACACCCATTACCAGCATGTAACGTGTGCTGACAATGGATTTTATTTTTATGCAGAAATTTAACATTAGCCAGCTTGGAACAAGAAACCAATGATGTTGTCAGCGTAGACTTACTCCTCCAGAAAAACACTACAATATTTTTGTATGTGCAGCAGTTCTTTGCGTGTGCCTGAAAAAACCCTTTAAGGCCAGCTACAACTTACCACTTGACCAACAAATTAGGAAACACTCCATGAGAGAGGACTATTGGAACGTTGCTCATGGTTCATTCTATACATTTTAAATTAGAATTCTTCTTCCAATTCATTTTTAACCAATAATTAAGAAGTTTGGTAACCAGGTGGTGTGAGCAATTTTTAATTTTCTTTCTGGGCATCACTAACACGCATTGTTATATTGCTAAGCTAGAGGAGTCAAATTAAATGCTAAAGCACTACTTGTCAGCCAAGCAGGGAAGAAAGCAGATTAAATATAAACAAAATCAGCTGACCTGTCTGCAGGTTTCACATGGTCCACGGTGACAGCGCTGCGAACATTTGTGTAATCCACACTCCAGAACCCGGTCACAACTGTCTCCACATGTAGGCACATCCTCGGTACAGGGCAATGTGTATTCTGCGAGAAAAGAACGAGGATCAACAATTATATGTTATCTGCATTAATCATCATATCCATGTTCTAAACTGGTCAAATTGCTATTCAAAATCATGTGTTATATTAATCTAAAAACACAGGTAACACACATGAAATCAAAGAAATCATACAGGCAACTCTATTAAGTAAACATCAAATGAGAGGAACAGTCATGATGTTCATCATCATCATCATAACGCACAACTAAAACAGCATTTAAAGACTAAGGGAAATTTAGAACTCTCGCTTGCGAATGAAGCAGCCAGAAGCTGAGGATGTGGGTGAAGAAGAAGATTACAGGGCTGAGAAGCAAAAAGTTCAAACAAGTATGTCTAAAATCCCCATAAACCCACATGCATTGTTTGTTACTGCAATATAATCTGTCGAGCTATCTGTTGTTTTGAGATTACCGTGAATGGAGTTATGCAAAATTTCAATTGTATGAGTAACTGACAAAACATTCATTTAAAATGAAACTCTAGGATTTGACGTCACTGGTTCCGATACACCCACTCTAACCAGGAAGTTCCTCGTAGTCCATTTTGCATGGCACTTCTGCAGGGTTATTATTGAGCATATGCTCAGTAAACACAAGTGAAGAGAAGTTGCTCAGACTGGAGCAATAAAATAGTGACTGCCATTCACTGTTAAAAGCAAACAGAATCCACATACAGCAAACTGTGTAAATGTAACAGATTTCAATTTATTTTCATAAAAAAATAATAATAACAAAAGCTGTGTATTACAAAATTGCTAAATGTTTCCTGCAAGGGAGATTTAAATAGATTAAAAAGAATGCAGTCATTAGTGAGCACGGCAACTTTGCAATCAGAGAGCCATCAGTATCCAGTGGAATTAAGCTAAATTAATATACACATGTGGAGAGACTATGTATCTCATTTAAAAAAAAAAATTGAATTAAGAAAAATTTGAAAAATAAATTAGCACCCCCCCAAACCAACAAAGCAAAACTACATCTTACTTGATTTTCCACACGGACACAAGCGATTTCCTGAGCGAGGACAATGGCCACAAGAAGCTGCATGGCAAATCTGCTCACATGTATGGTTACCACATGGCAAGGTTTTTCCACATGCCTATATACAAAAAGAAATCAATCTCATAACCTAAACAAGAGATAGTGCCTTATATATGTAATGTCTTATAATCTCTGCCTAAACTAGACCTATGGTGGGGGCTGGGGAGTAGATTTAGTTTTAAACCATGTGAAAATGGTCTAACACTGAATGGAGGGACAGTGGTAGGTCATCCCAGGCAATAGAAACAATTCATGAGATGAAATGTTTATAGTATCTATAGTGTCCCTTAAAAAGATACTCAATGCACCATAATCACTATAGGTTGATAGAGTGTTATGGTGCCAAAAGTGCCATTGCGTTGACTGTGAAAGCGGTGCTTCTGGCTTAGCATACCAACTTTAGAGATTATTCATGTTTAAGACCAGTGAGACAGCACTTCTCAACACAATGGGTGCTCAACCGATTCCAGTAAGTGTCAAACCATAAGCAAACGGAGCAGAGTTTACAAGACCTTAAAGATCTTTCCTATAAGAGGCACATGAAGACTACCATGAATTCAACTCAATTAACATGAAAAGATATATATAAAAATATATGTTCCTTTAGCAGAGGGACAAAAATAAACCAGCTGTTTTGGAACACTAACTCCCATGGTACTTTGCTAGACTAATGGAGGTCTATTTACTGATCAAGTCTACATTAGGAGAGCATGTAGTGTGAGAGACCTATTGTGACCTCGGGCATGAGAGAAGAGACGTTTAAAATGTCAGATTTTGGGTGAAGGAGAGATTGCAATGCAGATCCTGTCTGTCATTACACATCTGGGAATTATGCCTAGCTAAATCTTATTTATATAAAAAAGCTAAAATAAAATATAACTATGGACATTTTGATCCTGGATAAGTCAGTACAACTAAAACCAGAAAGTACATTTAGGTTTTTTTTTTATCAAGACAGTGTATTTTTTTAAATCAAGACATATCTGGAAAGCTATGAAAAAGATATTGGAAAGCTATGTAAAAGATATTAGAAAGATATTTTATTTAATCTGGCCCATCACACATATTCCTTTTATAGACATTACAACACCATTACAGCACAGAAGAGAATATGAAACAATTAGGTGTAACTCACTTTCTCGCACTGCCAAGACGGACTAGCACAAAACCTTTTGGTAACCTCCCTCCCACATAGACATTTCTGCTGGCTAACTCTTGGGCATGGCTGGCAATCTCCTATAAGAAAGAAACATTAAATGCATTTCTTATTTCTTTCTTAAGTAAGCACATTACAATATAATTTATCTAGTAATTGCATGCTTCACTGAGAAATATCCAATTTGTTGAATATCGCACACAAAAAAATGTTCATGGCTCAGGACATAAAAAACATTAATTTTAACGAATATTTTCAACATCCATATGATCGTCCTTACAATGTGTCTAAATGTTTTCTTTAAAGAAAAAAAAAAAAAAAACATAATGTTACCTTTATGGCAGGGATTTTCACATTTGTGTTGTCCACACAACAACAACCGCCCACATGGCTTCTGGCACGACCATTCCTTGGTACTGCATCTGCGTGGCACAGGTTTTGCCTTTTTACAAAAACATGTTGTAGAGACCATCTTTGGACAGGGGGGACATGGACCTATGTAACAAGGAAAAGGAAGCACCAGAGTTATTAGGTACTGTTAATGCCACTTTATTTAAAGTGAAACGGTTTTGTCTCAATGAATATGTATTTTGCAATATAAAGTTAAAATATGTTGCAGTGCTTAAGATGAAGCTTTTTTTATTATTATACTTTACCTGGGTGGCATAACAATAAACATTTGTGACCACAAGAAGGTTTGAATTCTCTTTCACAAACTTGTCCACATGAATGAGGAACGAGCCATGGGTCTAAAGGAGGATCTTCTACTTTTCCACAGTAGCAGTGATACCTAGTCGGCGTCTCATAACGCTTATATTCATAGCGGCACTTTGGGCTGAAAATGAAAGAAAAACAAAACAAGGACCAAACTGTATATTAATTTCCATTAAAAAAATAAAATAAAATAAAAATCTCAAAGCTAATTTGCTAAAGATTTTGTGGCTAATTTCATCAAGCATATAATGGGACATTCCACAGAGGCCATAAACACACAAAAATGAAAATAGTAGAGGAAAAGAGCTTAATGTGTACAACATTCCTTAACATCTGCAAAATTGATTAGTATATTTAAATGGGAAAGGTGAAAGAAAAACAATGGTGAGAAAACAATGAAAACAAACCACTATTGAGTAACTGTACAGCCAAAAATGTTTAATACAATTTTTATTAAAAGGACCACTATGGTCACCCAGGCCACTTCAGCTCAATGAAGTGGTCTGAATGCCAGGTCCACCAGGTTTTAACCCTTCAGAGAAACTACTATGTTTACATTGCAGGGTTAATCCAGCCTCTAGTGGCTGTCTTCCTGACAGCCGCTAGAGGTGCTTCCCCGACGCTCAATGCGAAAATCGCATTGAGCACGCAGAATGTTCATAAAAAAGCATTGAGAAATTCTTTCCTATGGGCGTTTTTTAATGTTCACGCAGCTCTGGTCGTGCATGCGGCTCCACTTGGAAGCGGACGTCAGAGGGGGAGGAGAGGTCACCAGTGCCAGGGGAGCCCGGCGCTGGATAAAGGTAAGTGGCTGAAGGGGTTTTAATCCCTTCTGCACAGTGGGAGAGGGGCCCTGAGGGTGGGGGACACCTAAGGATTATATAGTGGCAGGAAAACGAGTTTGTTTTCCTGACACTATAGTGGTCCTTTAAAAATATAGCTCAAGATGACATTTTAAAAAGGTCAACTTCTGGAGAAGTTTATTGGGGTGAACAAAGCAGCCCAGATAAGTAAAAAACAAACAGAGTTAAACTCCACTGCATTTTGGTATCTTTCCTCAGCGTGTGCATGGGCAGAGAAATTCCATATGTGCACATGCATGCTTGGAATTTTCACTGTGAGCATTAACTCATTTACATAAATTGCTTACGCTTACCTTAAAGGGACACTATAGTCACCAAAACAACTACAGCTTAATGTAGTTCTTCTGGTGTCTACAACCTGTCCCTGCAGGCATTTTAATGTAAACACTGCCTTTTCAGTGGACCTCTGCCTAGGAACACCTCTAGTGGCAGTCACTCAGAAGGCCAATTAGAGGCGCTTCTTGGGTTAGTGCTGCACAGTGTGCTTCCTGGGTACACACTCTGCATAGAGACACTGAACGCTCCCTATAGAGTTGCACTGATTCAATGTATCTCTATGAGGAGATGCTGATTGGTGTAGAGTGGCATTTTGCCGTGCATGCACAATAGCTTCCCAATGCTTTCTTATGGGAAAGCATTGGATTGGTTGAGCTAGTCAAATTTGATGGTCTCAACCATGGAGGTGGAGCAAGGCAGGGCAAGCTGCGGCAAGGCAGGGCAAGCTGCGACAAGACTGTCGCTGCACTGGAAAAAAGGGGAGAAAAACAATTTACTGAGAGACACCTAAAGAATGCTTTTACAACCATAGTGTCAAGAATACATGTTAGTACAGTGAATAAAAGATTTTTTTTTTTTTAGCGCAACAAGAGATACCTTTCTCTTGGTTTTCGCAAAAGTGAGGAAATAATTTCGCTTTCAAATTTGTATTTCTTTAAGGAACACAGGAAACTCCAAATACTTTAAGGAGATGAAATGTTGATTAATTCAACCAATAAAAGGCATATGTAATAATTATGTGAGAATAAATGTGTTCACTTACCAAGGCCAAGGATAATCTTTCTTTTCAAAGTCACCATCATCAAGTGGAGAAGAAACAAGGAATATACTATCCTTGGCCCATTTCTGGATGCACGGCATGTGAAAAATGCAGAAACAACCAGAGCAGCTCCAGACCTACAAAGAAGACGTTTACAATAAGAATACAGCAACTGATCTCACATGGACACATTGTTTTGCACATCTCACCAGAGGTAATAAAATTATGATAAGAAGAGTGGGAAGAAAGAACTGTTTTATGGCAAGAACTAATTTTAGATTTTAATATTCTTTTTCAAAATATTTTTTTTGCAAGTGGCGTGGTTCCCGAGAATGGAACGCTGCCCCCTCTGTAAGCCTTAATATATTTATTAAGGTCAGGGTGTTCCCTGTTGTATTTAAATTAACGTGCCCACTATTTTCTTATTTTTTTTAAAAAAAAGGGGGGGAAAAAAATAAGTTTTACAAATTTCCCAATTATAGAAAAGCATTGAGAAACACTGGACGTGTTCAATGTCATCGTGTGTGATGATTTAAAACTTAAACATCATGAAAATTGTAGGTCTTAAAGGGACCCTCCACTGCCCAAATACAAAATAAATCAATAAAAATCACTGTTTAGTAGACATACCTCAAATGAAAACTTGCATGCATTTAATTTAATTGGGGTATATCTAAAAACAAGTTGCAAAAGTTACAGTTCTGCCTTTGCAATCCCTCCACTTCCTTTCTGTGACTGTCCAATCACAGACTTCTCAATGAAGCTTGATGAGAAGTCTTTGCAAGGCAGGTGTTCTGATCTATTGCTGCCTTTTGGGTTTAGCTCCACTGAGTTAAACAAACCAGGAAGTAACAGGACCAGTTGTCGGATTGAAAGTCAGAGTGGGTGTAACCATGTCAGTTTATAAAATTTCAATTTCTATTGAAGTCTGCACTTTTAGCAAAATGAAATAAAGAGGGGGCACTCATTCACACATAAAGCTTATCAGCAAACTGAAGTGTTTTATTAGTCTGGAGTATCCGTTTAAGGAGAAAGAAGCTCTAGTGACTGTCAGAGTGACAATCACCCAGAAGCGTGGTTTTGGACAATTATTGACTAAATAATGATTTACATTTTCCAAAAAAAAATAATAAAAAAAAAATACTACAAAACTACATTAAAATGTTGTCGTTTTGGTGCCTTGCGTGACCAAGGTAATTAATACAAAAATATTGTAAAGCTGCATGATGGAGTTTAAAGTATTACTGAAATCTAGCAAATGCTTTCAGAGTTTAGGTACTAACCAATGCCAAAGAAAAGCTCGATAGATGTTTGTACTTGGAATAGTTTAAAAAGTAGTTTCCATGAGGGGGCGGAGCCTAGCAGCCATGTTGAGCAGTCGCACATTAGAAGAGCTCCGTGCAAAAACGCTCTCACAACCAGGCAAAATCGGGGCAAAAACCTTCCAACTCGACAGCCAAATGACCTGTAGAAGGGAGCCCAAGAACTCAAAGATAATCGTCAAGTATCCCGACCAAAATCAACAGCTTCTACCCGGGGATAGACCTGAGGCCTACAAGAGGCCTACTCAGATAAAGTGAGGGAGGCGGCTGCTCCCTACGCTGACTGCAGCCCACTCACCTGGAGGCCTCCCCGGTACACTCTCTTTACACAACAAAAAGAAAGAATAAAAAAAAAAAAAGTTTATAAAATTTAAAACACCATCAAAATGATTGCTTTCTTACTTTCACCCATTTGCAATGATTATAAAGATTGAATAGCACTCACAGCTTGGTTTCTTTTCACCGAAGCAATGCAAATTAAGCAGGTCACTGCTCCTGACTGAAAAGCCTCATTCACGTATTGTCTCGTACGTGCCAACTCGCTAGCATCGCCATCTACAGAAAGAAGAATAAAAAATAAAAAGTTATTGAAAACAATAACATGAAAGCCCACGCCCACACATAAAATATGTTAGTACGAAAGGACAAAATGTCATTTTCAGATGGCCAAGCCTTGTATGACCCCTAGCAGGTCAAAACACAATGATTTTCTAAAAGGAATGACAGCATTCCTGCAGCCAAATCGGACGCAAATGCATATCAAATGAGGGCTCCAAATGGGATGCAAAGGCATATACGCATGAGAGAGTCATCTATAGACTTCTCTAGATCTTGCCCATTTGTCCCGAGACTTGGGTGAAAACCCTTAAACTCCAGGTCAAACTCTAAAACCACTCAAATACAAAGGAAGAGATTTTTTTTAACAGGCCAAGCTTCCCAACAGAGAAACGCTCATACAGTACACAAGCAATAACCGTCTGATCAATGTTTCTCCTGGTTACTTTGCTAGAGTGGAGATAACAGTAAGTCAGTGTCCAGTCATCTATCTGATTCTGTACTTCTTCACTATAAAGACCATACCCAGCAAACATCTGTCACTCACTACTGCTGCATGGTAATTCAAAATGTAACCACTACAGTGGGTATCGTGGTTATGGTGCCTGGAGTGTAACTAAGAATAAAGCCAACTGTGGACTGTATAGCCATCAGTAGAAATATGAAAATACAAAGCTAGGACAGTACCAGGATTGGCTAAACTTTTTAATTACTTTATAGTTTGAGGGCAGCTCACGTCACCAGCTGCAAATCCTTTGCATTTGAAACAAACAAAGTTTTAAAAGCTGTAGGTTTACATTTTGCTATTTTTAAAATTGGATTGCACTTTTATACAGGGTGGGGCATAAAGATCTCTTATATTTCTAGTGAGGCACTGTGTGGGATGTAGTGGGGGTAGAAAGGTGGAGTCGGTTAAATTCGGTAGGTTGGGCTCTGTCGTTTTCAGTGCCCATCATGAGTTGGACCGGTGAACATCTGGACTTTTTTTGTTCAAGCGTATTATGAGAACAAACATACTGTGATAACGGCGCAGAATGCGTTCCATACATGCTTTGCGCTCCCTCAAAATGCATCTGTACCAGATTGAAAAATGATTTTGCTATGGATTTCTAATTTTCAGGCAACTGAATCCATACTGAAAAGAATTAAAACGCCAGAAAATGTGGAAGCAGTAAGAGCATCCATTCAGCAATCGCCAAGGCGTTCCGCTCATAAGCATGCCATGGCATCAAGTTGGAGTTTGAGGAGAATTCTACATAAATTATGTTGGCTCAAGAATTAAGTGAGAGAGATCATGCCAACTGCACAGCCTTAAATGCGGAAATTCTTGAACAGGTTTCCACTGCAGCTGTCCTTCTGAGTAGCAATGAGGCTAACTTCCATATCAGTGGAGCCATAAACAAGCAGAATTTTCACTACTGGTCTGTGAACTCCACAAACGACTGCACCACTCTATTTGTGTAATGGTTTGGTGTGCAGTTGCCAACTTGCCAACTGGTGTGATCGGCCCGTATTTTTTTTGAGGAAGGTGGTGCAACAGTAACTGTGACCTCCAACCGGTATATTGAAATGTTGGAGACCTTACTGAACCCCAAACTTGGCGATGTGGATACAGAACATGTGTGGTTTCAACATGACAGGGCCACAGCTCACACAGCATGGAGTGTTGAGGGAAATGTTCCCTGGGTTTTTGATTTATTTAAAGGGAGAATTGGGGTGGCTGGCACGGTCACCAGATTTAAGCCCATGTGACTTTGCTTTGGGGATACCTAAAGGAAAAGGTTTTCAAATATCATCCTCGATCTCTTGAGAATTTGAAGGAAAGGATCAGACAGGAAATAGGCACCATTTCGCCTGAGATGACTTGGAGAGTGATGGAGAAATTCCGGGATCGTCTTCAACAATGTATTTCCTAAGAATGCCGCCATTTGTCTGATATGATTTTTAAAACCCATTAAAACAAAACTGTTTTATATGTACTTTTCAGAAATATATTTTAAAAATATTCTAAATAGATTTGTTCATTTTTTTTGTTATACCCCTTCATAATGTTGGAGATCTGTATGCCCCACCCTATATAAAGAGGAGTGTCAATTTGAATGCACTAAAAATGAGGGAGGGAATGTACACATTAATTACTTACCCGTTTGATTAGTATAAGTTGTAAATGTTAAGTCCAATATCGCCATTTGTTTTCCTTCTGTGTCCTCATCTCCATTATCCTCATCGGAAGAGCTATAATGATCTTCTGCTAATTTTCTCGCTGCAGCTTGATTAGCTTTCTGGATTTCTTCAAATTTCTTTTTATTTGTTTCCACTACAAACAAAAAATATAGATCTTATTATGGTCATATTAGTTAGAAATGTACAAAAAAAAAAAAAAGGTAACTGCTAAATATCCCATAATTACAGCTTAATGAATGTTCGTTATGAACAGTAGAACCAGTATTTTATGAGGAGCATTGGGTTGGACCATCGTGTAAGAGGCCATGCCTCCTTTGTGGCTTCGCTGGGGGAAGAGAGGTAAGCAATGTCAGGAGAATCGACGATGGAACAGAGCAAGTAAAAGTCCAGATATTCATACCATGGGAAAGAGCCAAGCTGCCCTCAATAAATGTAATCTTAGTTTGCGAGTTAGCGATTAATGATCTGCAGTTTCCAAGGGACTAGTTCTGAAAATATCACATCAATTCCAAAGATACCAAACCATGTATTTTTTTATTCTTATATTCTCATTGTACAGTGTTGTGGAATGTGCTGGTGTTATTATTATTATTATGATTATAAGTATATGTCAAAATACTTACAGTTGGTTTTACTTTTCAAGTTTGCAGTACCAAAAGGTTTGGTGACTGATGCATAGGAACCATTTCCTCTTCCAGCACCTGGCCTGTGGGCAAAATTTCCATCTACATGGGCACCTCTTGGGAAAGATGCGTTTCTTGTTGGATCTGGTTCTGGTCCCGGTACCTGGGGATGACCATTCGCAGATGTGCCTCGGCCTCTGGCTCGTCCTCTGCCACCTTGACGCCAGGGAGCTTCCATTTCTCCCAAGTATCAGTGTGTGAGAACTGTAAAACACATGTACACCATATACACATAAAGTTAGAATATCATCACACATACCTTATAACTTGTTGTGAGAACTTAAAATTGAAGTGATAATACAAGGAAAGAAAAAAAAAACTAAAATTACATTGGACTTAAATGTTGTAGACTTTTTTCGTTAAAAGTACACCCAAAGGGAGGGGTCAAGCTACGGAGCTGAACGGTCGCATGATACCCGCGCTCCGTTATCAGCAACCAGATAAACTACTTTAAAAGCTTTCAAACACAAATAATCGAGTCAAACCCGATCCCCAGGCAACCCGAGCCGGGATGGGTAGAAAAATAAAGAAACAAAAACCGGACAAGCCGAAGCCAGGCTCCAGCATTGGAGACTTATGGAGGCAGGCACATGGTGCCTCTCTACCCAAGATGGCCGCCTACATGGGTGAGAGCTCCGATTTCTCGGACGACCAGCTCATGGAGCCCGAGGACTTTCACAGGCCCTCCCTACAAGAGCCCAGCCAGAGACTGGTAACAACGAATACCAAACAGGACTCCGCACCGGTGACCAAGGCGGACATGCAGGAGCTTTTGGCAGGCCTGCGGAGAGACCTCCAAGGGGACATGGCGGCCTTCCGCAAAGACTTGCAGGGCCTACACGGTCGGATGGGTATTGTGGAAAAAGAATCACACGACACAAAGGCACAAATTACTCACCTGCTACAGGAGATCCAAACACTCCACCGAAACCACGCAGCCACAGAACTGAGATTCGCAGCAAAAGAAGATTACAGGCGCAGCAACAACCTTAAGATCAGAGGCCTTGCCGAGGAGATCCCGGACGCAGAAACACCGCACTGCGTGAGGAGGCTGTTGGCGGCAATACACGCACCTAAACAGGCGAAAGGGGTGATGATCGCAGATGTGTTCCGCATCCCGAAACCATCAAAGGCACCCTCCACGGCCCCACGGGACTTAATTGTCCGTTTTCACACTAAGCAAGACAAGGCTGCAGTACTGGGGGCACTCAAGGGAAAAACCCCCTACAACTTCGAGCACTCGAATCTCACCTTCTTCGCCGACTTATCGGGAAGCACTTTGGGGTGGCGCAGGACACTGCAGCCCTTCACCTCAATGCTCAGAGCCAAGGACATCCCCTATCGTTGGCGGGGATCTCATGTCCTAACGGTCCTCCAGGCCGGCAACGCATACCCTATCCGGGATCTCGAAGGAGCCGCGGCCATCTTAGAGACTCTGGGCCTCCCACGAGATGCACTCACAACCGGAGCATCGAGCGCCTCAGCACCGACACACACGTGGGACCCGGCAGGAGCAACCCCCTTTGTACCACGAAGACCCCACGACGATAATTATAAAGCAACCACTACCTAAACCTGGACATTTACTCCAGTAGGAGGCCTCCTACCAACTTACTCATGCAACACTCAACCAGTTCGTGTGTACTTATTGCTGCAAAATCCTGGGCACCGAAGACTCTCTGCTAGCACACAAGGTCGGCGGTTAATGCATCATCTGGCGCCCCGTTGGCGACCTAGGGCAAGTTGCTGCTTAACAGCCCTCCTATCCAGAGCAACGCATTGTATGCGCTTCCTTGGACTAATAAGACGCTAACACTTTGCTCACAGAACTGCTTATGCTGCCATATATGTCTCTATGCTTGCGCATAACCTCTATAAATTGGTACTATCATCGTGCCCCCATATTACCCACAGCACGGCAATAACGCCATAGGCAATCACACTACATACATCACACGCGTCCCCAAGCTTACAGATCCACTACACAGTGCCTGGGCATGCCCGTAAGATACCCATGTCCATAAGCATTTTAATTTTTAACTTTACAATTAGAATTACACACTTTTCATCCCGCTGAGGTTTACGTTAATTTACTTTACGTTTTGGGAAACCCTATTTATCCTCTGCGTTATGAGAGTAAAACTGAACGGGCACCTGTTTCTAGCCTTACGTAGCACTCAGACATGAATATCTAGGCTCTCGTAGTCATAATGTTATTTCATAAGAGCCGCATGTATGTAGATAGCAGGACCGACTTGAATTTTCCTTTTTTTACTGTGCTGGATGCAGGACGGTGCCTTATCGCCACTGCCATCTACCCTCACCTTAGGGTCCCGACCAAACTGCCGTTCTTTGCAACCACCATCACTACTGAATTACCCGATGTTAAATTTTGCAATACTGTTTGTAAACTCACTCTAGCAACGCACCTGCTTACGCTCTAAGTTAACCATATAAGTTACTTTTTCTTCGTTATACCTAGCAAGCCTTCACGGGCATAACTACTTAACTTTTCACCATTGCCTAACATGTATACTACTTATTATTAAGCATACTATATTGGCTCAGACAGAATTGTTAAAATCCTAAATATAAAAATGTGCATGTACTGCTGCCATTGTTTTCCATGTATACAACGTGTGCGCTGTTGTGGCGCTTGATCTATCTATGTACCTACCTGCACAACAAAAAATAAAGAATTAAAAAAAAAAAAACCAAAAGCCCAAAGCTAGAATTGTAATCATATTTAAAAAATAAAAAGTTAAAAGGAGGTACTTGATTCTGAATTTCCATCACCTTCTGTAAATTAAGTAGGGACCACATTTCCAGTTACTCAGTACTTTACATAAACCTCACCACACAGCTGGTCAGATAGGACCAGTATAAAAATGTGATCTGATCAACTTTTAGCTTTAGCAGAGAAGATGCAGGCATAATAATACTATGTTAATTTAGTAGACCAACAGAAGAGAAAAAGTGATATAAAAAAACATATACAATTTTAAACAGATAATTACTCTACACTGATCAGCCACAATATTAAAACCACCTGTCTAATATCATGTAGGTCTAAGCACATCTGCTGGCGCTGGCTCCACCCACACTGCTCCTTTGGCTGAGTTCAGCACAACTGGCAATCTCAGCCAATCCAATGCTTTCCAAAACGAAAGCATTGGGAGGCAACAGCGCATGAATGGCAAAACACCACGCTGTGTGAATCAGCATCTACTCAGTGAATCAATTCAGCTCTATGGGAAAAGTTTACCGCCTCCATACAGAGCGCCCAAGAAGCACCTCTAGTGGCCGTCTGACTGAATGCCACTGTAAGTATCCCTAAGCAGCAATGTAAACACTACATTTTCTCTGAAAATCCAGGGTTTACATTAAAATGCCTGCAGGGACAGGCTATAGACAGCAAAACAACTACATTAAGCTGTAGTTGCTCTGGTGACTATAGCTTCCCTTTAAGTCATGCAAGTTGCAAGGTGGAGCCTCCATGAATGGGATTTGTTGTTCCACCAAATCACACAGATGCTCAATCAAATTAGGATCTGGGGAATTTGGAGGCCAAGGCAACACCTTGAGCTCTTTGTCATGTTCCTCAAACTATTTCTGAACAATTTTTTGCAGTGTGGCAGGGTGCATTATCATGCTGAAAGAGGCCATTGCCATCAGAGAACACCAATGCCATGAAGGGGTGCACGTTGTCTACAACAATCTCTTGGCAGGTCGCACTTGTCACGGTAACATACACATGAATGCCAGATAAATGACACACACACACCTGATCTAAAAGATAATGCGATCGTCAGACCATGCAACCTTCTTCCACTGCTCCATGGTCAGTTGTGACACTCACGTCCTCATTGATGGCGCTTTCTGTTGTGAACAGGGGTCATAGTGGGCACGCTGACTGGTCTGCGACTACACAGCCCTATACACAGAAAACTGTGATGCACTGACTGTTCTGACATCTTTATATCATGGCCAGCATTAAATTGTTTTAGCAATTTGAGCTACAATAGTTGTTCTGTGCCATTGGGCCAGACAAACAAGCCTTCGGTCCCAAAACGCATCAATAAGCCTTGGATGCTCATGACTGACAGTACACCATCTGTTCTTCCTTGCACCACTTTTGGTAGGTACTAGCCACTGCATACAGGATACAAACCGTAAGACTTATTTTGGAGATGCTCTGACCCATTTGTCAAGCCATCACTGTTGGGTCCTTGTCAAGTGACTCAGACCTTTTTATTTGCCCATTTTCCTGCTACTAACACATTAAATCAATGTTATTCGCTTCAACTGTTAGTGATTTTAACGGTGTGACTGATCAATCTATACTGAATTTAAATGGTTGCAAAGGGTAAAATGTGGAAATAATTTCATTAGCCATTTGCCACTACCTTGGATATCATCAGATACAGGCTACACAGCTCGGTTTAAAAGTCTCATCGCTGGTACTTCAGTTTCCACTTAAATTGTACTTTTAAAACACCTTGTTTATCATAATGAAAGTTATTTGAGCAATGTTGCATTTGTGCTGCATCATTAGAGCTCTGATCTTATTTTAGAGAGCGTCTGCTCTCAAGATACTATGGACGCTAACAAGTGCAGCTCCAAAATACGGTCTCTAGATTTAATAGAATAATGCTCTAAACCAAGACTAGGCAAAGGTTAGACCCCCAGATTTTGTAATACTATGACTGTCATGATGGTTTGCCAACATGTAGAATGTCAAGGCATCATGGAAGTGGCAGCAGTACAACATCTAGGGATCTACTATTGCTCATCCTGGCTATAAAGACTCTAGAATGATTAATGGAATACTCTGTTAAAACATTACTTGGATCCAGTACTTCTTTATAAGAAGCTTTAGTGGCATTTTGCAACATCATGAGCTACATCATAGATTTAAACATGAAGACCTTAAGCAGTTAGTGCTTCTAGTCAAGTGGCTATTAGCCTGACAGCCACTAGAGGAGTGTCCTCAGACACACGTAAACAGTGCTGCTTTTCAAAAAAAGACAATATTTTACACTGAGAAAAAGTTCAGCTTCTACACATTAAAAAGGCGCAATTTTGGTACATCAAAACAGAGTTTCCCTTTAAAGAGAATTTAATTTCTGCTGAAAGGTGGATTGTATCTCCAGGTCTATTATTGCAGATTAACTGTAAAAACACACTTAATAAATTTTGGGGGTAAAGGGGATTATATGGCAGGAATTGTATTCCTCTTGACGTGTGTGTATTATAATATCGACTTAATAGCAAGCTGCATGCGTTTGTGTCTCATTAATATATCACAGTACATCTTGACTAGTTAATAAAAAAAAAAGGATCAAAAATAACACATGGCTAATACATGTTTAATGGAACCAAAAAAAAAAAAAAACCAACCACACAAAACATTATCTTGGTGACCCATTCTTGACATTTATTGTGGACAGTTGCCTTAGGCCCAATGAATAAAATGAACCAAAAATAATCTATTAAAAATAGCATGGGAACTGAGTTTTGGGTCGTGACTCTGGGGTTAAAAGCCAACACATTTATGTGAAAGGAAAGAAGATAAGGAAATTAAAATTGGTACTTAATTAAGATAATAAAAGCACAAGAAGCAGCCAATTCATAACCTTAGGGGAATATTTGTGGTTACCATGGTTACGTGAGAAATTTAAAGAACACATTTTAATTAAATTACATGAGGCCATTACAGTACAGAAACATTTTATCCTATCCTAACCTTGCCGTGGCAAATGGGATACTCTTTAATTAATTATATTAAGAATGCCCCTTTCATAGCATGCCTCTTATAGGAACTGAAGCCAACACCACATATAATGAATGGATACAATTTTCCAAATAAAAAGGGTGGGTGTTTATTAAATGATTACATTGTAAGCAGATAGATAATGCATTAAATATTTTATGTTATAAATGTAATATAATGTCAGTATAAGCAGATACCAGAAAAAAAAATGCAGTAGAAATTAAACATGACCAATAGGATATCTGTCTACTAATACACAGTAATAAAAGCCATTGATGTTACATGGCTCTAACCATGTGTTCCCTATAATTCACTATACATGGTACAATCTGCAGCATGTATGGGAAGTGCCTAATGATAGCTCACACAGTACCTGTCACCGGTCACCGGTCACTCCATGCCTGTGGGACCAGGAATGGACCGGTACCGGAGCTGTGGTCCTGGCGCGGCCTCTCTCCTTTGACTACTGTCAAAGTGGCAGCGCAAACTACAACTTCCGGCATGCATTGCGCCAACACTCATGCAATCCAAAGCGCAGTCAGCAAGCAGCAGGACTACAACTTCCGAAAGGCTTTGCGCATTCAGCTATTGGTGACGTGTCGTCCACGCTGCTAGTTTACGTTTCCTGCCGCTGGGGGGAGGGAGGAAACTTTATTTATAAAACTTGAGAAAACTTTATTTATAAAACATTATGGTAAATAAAATGTGAGCTGTGCTACATTCTCAATGTAGCTGTTTTCAGTTTGGGGTTAGATTTGCTAGTTTTAAGTCAAAACAGCTGGAGTCAAAATATAGGGTAATTAATTTGTTGTTGTTTTTTGTTTATTTCCTCAGATTTAGCAATTTTTATTTAAAATTAGAATTTTTGGGGATATTCACTAAATTGTCAGGAATTCAAAGTGAGTTTCAAATTTAGGGACAAAAAAGCAGAATGGATAAATTCCTTCCAAGTTTTCAACTGCGCGGCTCTTGTCTTGTGGCCTAAAATTTAAAATACACGTAATTCTCGACAATTTGGGACATTTAGTGAAGATTCCTGTTAGAGAACAGCCCGTCTTATGTTATTGAGTGTGAAACATTCATAGTGTTAATCATTAAAGTGTGAATTGTCAGAGATTCAAAGTGAATTTTAAATTGAAATTGAAAACAGTCTAAGTGAAAACACACTAAATATGGCCACGGGTATCAATTGATACCTGGGGGGAGTTAACCCTGCTCACACCAGAACGTTCGGAACTGCCATCATGTCCAAAGTCCAGAATGTGTGGGACATAATGTGATGTCATTAAAGGAATGTGTAATGGACGGGCACATGCATCCACACAATCACATATTTAATGTATTGCGTCTTCAAAAGCTATTTTATTTCTGGTGTCATTTTCTGGGCATGGTATAGCAAAGTTCTCACGAAGTGCTAGTCATTAAACATGCTGCAAAATGCCTGAATAGATTGGGCTATTAGAATACATAAAAAGCCACCTCAAAAGGAATGTGTTTTAGCTACTGACTTAATTTGTTAGAGGGAATGGTAGCTAAATAAGTTGCTACACGAATACAAAATATCCATCTTGTATTATGTTTAAAAAAAAATCCCAGGCATACTGAATACAAACGAAAATAATTTATAGTTATATTTGCCCCAAATTAAACAAAAAATAACAAATCAACCACAACACAAACCTCCAGACTACTAGCATTCATAGCAGGCTAATCTTTGTTGCAAAGAAACAGACTATTTTGAAAAAATTCCAAATACATGGTCACACTAAAACAAACTGTAATACCTCTACGTGTGCAGTAATCAGTACCTACAAAAGTAGGTGCACTCTTATGAGTAGTTATTATATATTTCGGTTGGACCAATAGTCACAGATGATTAGGTAGCCATAATTTCTGAAAACTCGTCTGCAACATAAGATCCCATATCTTCACCAGGAGCTGCTGCCTCTCTTACCCATCTACATGGGCTTCTATTTCCTCCTCTGCTGGTTCCATGACAAACCATGTGGACTCTTTTACAAACTGAGATATACTGGCTATCCCACCAGCACAAGACACTTTAGGGTTGTGACCCTTCTAACACACAACATAGCATTAAAGGAACACTATAGTCACCTAAATTACTTTAGCTAAATAAAGCAGTTTTAGTGTATATATCATTCCCCTGCAGTCTCACTCCTCAATTCACTGTCATTTAGGAGTTACATAATTTTGTTTCTGTTTATGCAGCCCTAGCCACACCTCCCCTGGCTATGATTGACAGAGCCTGCATGAAAAATAAAAACTGGTTTTACTTTCAAACAGATTTAATTTACCTTAAATAATTGTATCTCCATCTCTAAATTGAACTTTAATCACATACAGGAGGCTCTTGCAGGGTCTAGCAAGCTATTAACATAGCAGGGGATAAGAAAATCTTAATTAAACAGAACTTGCAATAATGAAAGCCTAAATGGGGCTCTCTCTACAGGAAGTGTTTATGGAAGGCTGTGCAAGTCACATGCAGGGAGGTGTGACTAGGGTTCATAAACAAAGGGATTTAACTCCTAAATGGCAGAGGATTGAGCAGTGAGGCTGCAGGGGCATGTTCTATACACCAAAACTGCTTCATTAAGCTAAAGTTGTTCAGGTGACTATAGTGTCCCTTTAAATCTGTAACCAATCTCACTCTAGTGACTAGCGTCCAGCTTGGGATCCAGACCTGTAGCTGTTACAGCATCCATAAAGTCGTTCTACAATCATGGACACCAGGAAACATCTCTCATTACCTATGCTTGGCTAGAAGGCTCAGTCCCATTTGATAATAGTCAACTCTCTGTTAATATTCCCCAGACAAGAAATTAAGCTTCATGCAGCAAAGAATGAGTACAATTTATTGCTTAGCACAAATAACATCTACACATACCAGTGTTTCCAAAAGGGGAGACAGGCAGTGACAATAAAGTGGACATGAGAAAGAATTTCTTGAGAGAAAAACTTACTGAACTGGCCTCAAAACTCAATTCCAGAACAATAGAAGATTATTTGAAAAAATAAATAAAAAAAAGTGTCGTGTTCTGAAAAGTGATGTAAATATGTAGAAGGGTGCAGTCACCAACAGAATATGCCTGCTGGTTCCTATGGTTTCCATGGAGATTGACCACTTTTAGTACTTAACCACACTTATCAAACTGAAATTAGAGGATAGTGGGTAATAACCCTTGAGCTATCAGGAGGAGGTGTTAGTCCTTTAGGTACAGTGGGATTGAGCCTTTCAGTTACAATCCATCTGTCAGGATCGGGACAGGGATCCAACACGCAGAGTACAAAGAGTGGAAAGGTACGTATACCGGGCCTTAGAATGGCCGGACTAACGTACCGAGAGTAAAGAATAGTCAGAGGCAAGCCGAGGTCGAGGGAACGAGAAGACAGATAAGCGAGAGACAAGCCGGGTCAAGGGATAACAGAGAAACAGGGTAGTACAACGAGCCGAGTCAAAACCAATAGAGCAAACTAGAATACCAGAGCACTGAGTGACTAGACAAGCTAGAACCACGACAGGGCAATGAGCTGAAGTAAGGAGTAAGCTTAAATACCCTGGCTCTGGATGGAAATCACGCCTCTGACAAGTACCGATTGGATATCGGACACTTGAGTGACAGATTGCTCGTGCTAGCGTCATGACGTCACGTATTGAGCGTCCTGCTAGAAAAGGACGTGGATTCCTCGCGGCCGGTGTTTAAGTGACTGGATGAACCGCGAGGAACGGAGGAAACAGCTCGCCTGGACGGATACACCACCAAGTCTCTACCTCCCTTAGAGGTAGAGGCCTCAGGTACCCTGACAGTACCCCCCCTCTCAGATACGCCCACCGGGCGGAATGAACCGGGGCGAGATGGGAAGCGGAGGTGAAATGCTCTGCGAAGGCGAGAAGCATGGACGTCCTCCTGAGGTACCCAACTCCTCTCCTCAGGACCATATCCCCTCCAGTTGACCAGATATAGCAATTTTCCCCTTGAAATTCTGGAGTCAATGATGGAACTGACCTCGTACTCCTCCCGACCCTCCACCTGAACAGGACGAGGCGAGGGGACCTTAGAGGAGAATTTGTTGCAAATGAGGGGTTTCAACAAGGAGACATGAAAAGAGTTAGGGATGCGTAAGGCAGGTGGCAGAGCAAGGCGATACGCAACCGGATTGATACGAGTGAGAACCCTGTAAGGGCCTATGTAGCGAGGAGCAAATTTCATGGACGGAACTTTTAGGCGAATATTCTTAGTACTCAACCATACCCTATCCCCAGGAACAAAAACAGGAGCCGCTCTTCTATGTTTGTCAGCGTGTTTCTTGAACAGCGAGGAACTATGTAATAGAATTTGTCGAGTCTGATCCCATAATTTCTTCAGGTTGGCGACATGATCATCAACCGACGGTATCCCCTGAGAAGAGGAAACCGAAGGAAAAATCGAAGGATGAAAGCCATAGTTCATGAAGAAAGGGCTAGAGCGAGTTGAATCGCAAACAAGGTTATTGTGTGCGAACTCCGCCCAAGGAATCAGACCGACCCAATCGTCCTGGTGTTCGGAAACAAAGCAACGCAGATACTGTTCGATCTTTTGATTAGTACGTTCAGCAGCTCCGTTAGACTGAGGGTGATAGGCAGAGGAAAAGTTCAATTTGATGCCCATTTGAGAACAAAAGGATCTCCAGAAACGTGAGACAAATTGAGAACCTCTATCAGAAACAATCTCTGAAGGAATCCCATGTAGGCGAAAAACTTCTCTCGCAAAAATCTCCGCCAATTCAGGAGAAGTCGGAAGTTTAGGTAATGGCACGAAATGGGCCATCTTAGTAAATCTATCCACCACCGTGAGAATAACAGTCTGTCTTTTGGAAGCAGGCAAATCAACGATAAAGTCTATGGACAAACAGGACCAAGGTTTCTCAGGAATGTCCAAGGGGTGTAACAGGCCACATGGGGATGCATGAGGTAGTTTAGTCTTGGCACAAGTCTCACAAGCTGCGACGAACTCCTCAATATCCTTTCGAAGTGAAGGCCACCAGAAATCCTTGGATATCAGAGAGTATGTCTTGCGAATACCAGGATGACCAGCTATTTTACTTTCATGAAAACATTGTAAGAGCTCCAGTTGAAGTTCAGGAGGAACAAAGTTTCTTCCCTCAGGAGTGTTTCCGGGAGCTAGATGTTGTGACTTCAAGATCTGGTCAAGTAGCGGAGAATGAATTTTGAGACTGGTATTAGCAATAATATTGCATTTGGGTACAATGGAAGACAAAAGTGGTTCAACTGAAGCAGAGGGTTCATATTGGCGAGATAGCGCATCGGCTTTAGAATTCTTTGACCCAGGTCTGTAAGTCAGAACGTAATTGAAATGGGTAAGAAACAACGACCAACGAGCCTGCCTGGAGGAGAGACGCTTGGCCTCTCCGATATAGGACAAGTTTTTGTGGTCTGTCAGGATGGTAACAGGATGTAATGTACCTTCCAATAAATGTCTCCATTCTTTCAAAGCCTTGATAACCGCTAGTAATTCTCTGTCACCAATGTCATACCTGCTTTCAGTACCGGTCAATTTTTTAGAGAAAAATCCACATGGATGTAATGGTTTATCAACACCCAACCTTTGAGATAGAACAGCACCTAAACCAGTCTCTGATGCGTCTACCTCGAGCAAAAAAGGCAGAGAAGTGTCAGGGTGAACTAAAATTGGAGCGGAAGCGAAAAGCTCCTTGAGAGTCTTGAACGCAAGGAGAGCTTCAGTAGTCCAATTCTTAGTGTCAGCCCCCTGTTTGGTCATGTTAGTGATAGGTGCAATAATGGAAGAATAGCCCTTAATAAAGCGCCTATAATAATTGGAAAAACCAATAAATCTCTGTATGGCTTTAAGACCCGTGGGTAAAGGCCACTCTAGAATGGATTGGAGCTTATCCGGATCCATCTTAAATCCCTCCCCAGAGATCACATAGCCGAGAAAGGTTACCTGGGTTTGATCAAAGCTACATTTCTCCAACTTGCAGTACAAGCCATGCTGGAGAAGCTTGTGCAAAACCCTCCTGACTTGCTTGTGATGAATCTCAATGTCACTAGAATGAATGAGTATATCATCTAGGTATACAATGACGCACTCTTGCTGAAATTCCCTAAGAACCTCATTAATCAGATCTTGGAATACCGCTGGCGCATTGCATAACCCAAAAGGCATGACAGTATATTCATAGTGGCCATATCGAGTATTGAATGCCGTCATCCACTCATGTCCCTGCTGGATTCTCACCAAGTTATATGCCCCTCTGAGGTCTAACTTGGTGAAAATTGTAGAGCCCTTCAAACGATCGAAGAGTTCGGTGATCAAGGGAATCGGGTAGGCATTTTTAATGGTTATCTTATTCAAGCCTCGATAATCAATACAAGGTCTCAAAGAACCATCTTTCTTTTTAACAAAAAAAAATCCAGCCCCGGCAGGGGAGGAGGACCTCCTGATGAATCCCTTGTCTAAATTCTCGTGAATATATTCCTCTAGGACTGAGTTCTCCTTTATAGATAATGGGTATACATGACCTCTGGGAGGCATGGTACCAGGGAGTAGGTTAATTTTGCAATCAAAGGACCTGTGTGGGGGTAAGGTATCGGCTTTCTTTTTGTCAAATACTGCCTTTAAATCTAGATACTGAGACGGAATTTGTGTCTCTGTAGGATTGTCAGAGGTATTCGATGTATTAGTTAATCCAAGAGGTAAGACCTTCCGCAAGCATTTTTCTTGACAATTCTCTCCCCACGAAACTATCTCCCCTGATTCCCAATTAATAATAGGGTTGTGTCTCCTCAGCCAGGAGTACCCCAGAACTATGGGAATAGACGGAGAAGAAATGAGCATCAAGGATATATCCTCTTTATGCAGGATGCCAACAGTCAAGTTAATCGGTATGGTCTCATGGAAAATAACAGGCTCAAGTAACGGTCTACCATCGATGGCCTCGACAGCCAGAGGTGTCTCTTTTAACTGGGATGGAATAGCATGCTTGGCAGCAAAACCCTGATCTATAAAGCTCTCAGCAGCTCCAGAATCGATTAGTGCCATAGTCTTAACTACTCCCTTCTCCCACTTTAAAGAAACGGGTAACACAAGCCTGAGCTCCTTGTAGTTGTGAATAGAGGACAAAGTAGAAACACCCAAGGCCTGTCCTCTAGAGGAACTTAGGTGCGAGCGTTTCCCGAACGATTGGGACAATTTAGGCGTAAATGACCCCTGACTCCACAATACATACATAAACCCTCCCTTCTCCTGTACTGTCTCTCCCTTTCAGTGAGATGAGTACTGCCTATCTGCATAGGTTCAGGAATACGTAAGTCTTCGAACTCAGAGATTTGAAAGGTAGGCGCTAGTTTAAAGGAGGGTCTACGGGTCCTATCTCGAGTGTTCTGCCTCTCTCTTAAGCGTTCATCAATACGAGATATGAAAGAAATTAAATCCTCCAAATTTTCAGGGAGTTCTCTAGTAGCGACCTCGTCAAGAATTACATCTGATAACCCATTCAGAAACACATCTATATAAGCCTGTTCGTTCCATTTAACTTCTGCCGCCAAGGATCTGAACTCTAGTGCATAATCCACAAGTGTTCGATTGTCCTGTTTAAGGCGCAACATTAATCTAGCTGCATTGACCTTTCTGCCAGGAGGGTCAAAAGTTCTTCTAAACGCAGCTACAAAGGCATTATAATTATAGACGAGTGGATTATCATTCTCCCATAAAGGATTGGCCCATCTCAAAGCTTTTTCAATGAGCAGAGTAATAATAAATCCAACCTTTGCTCTATCTGTAGGATAAGAGCGGGGTTGTAATTCGAAATGGATGCTAATCTGGTTTAGAAAGCCACGACACTTCTCCGGTGACCCGCCATAACGTACTGGTGGGGTAATACGGGAAGAAGCACCTACAGTGGCTACCTCTAGACCTGAGACTGCAGGAGAGATAGAAGGAGTACGTGTCTCCTCAGGTGGATTACTAGCACGAGACAAAAGTGCCTGTAGTGCCAAAGCCATCTGATCCATCCTATGTTCCATGGCGTCAAACCTGGGATCCGAAGAACCAAGCTGACTGTTTGTACCTGCAGGATCCATTGGCCCTGTCGTAATGTCAGGATCGGGACAGGGATCCAACACGCAGAGTACAAAGAGTGGAAAGGTACGTATACCGGGCCTTAGAATGGCCGGACTAACGTACCGAGAGTAAAGAATAGTCAGAGGCAAGCCGAGGTCGAGGGAACGAGAAGACAGATAAGCGAGAGACAAGCCGGGTCAAGGGATAACAGAGAAACAGGGTAGTACAACGAGCCGAGTCAAAACCAATAGAGCAAACTAGAATACCAGAGCACTGAGTGACTAGACAAGCTAGAACCACGACAGGGCAATGAGCTGAAGTAAGGAGTAAGCTTAAATACCCTGGCTCTGGATGGAAATCACGCCTCTGACAAGTACCGATTGGATATCGGACACTTGAGTGACAGATTGCTCGTGCTAGCGTCATGACGTCACGTATTGAGCGTCCTGCTAGAAAAGGACGTGGATTCCTCGCGGCCGGTGTTTAAGTGACTGGATGAACCGCGAGGAACGGAGGAAACAGCTCGCCTGGACGGATACACCACCAAGTCTCTACCTCCCTTAGAGGTAGAGGCCTCAGGTACCCTGACACCATCAGACTGGGCTCAATCCTTCAACATGTGCACCTAGTTATTCATAGTTCAATTGTCACTTTAATGTATCTTTCACAGTAACACTGAGCAGGTGCAGATATGTATAATTGTTACCGAGTAAACTAGCAGAAGCCAAACACAGAGAAATGGATGCAGGTCTTCAGGAAGTAAGAAGTCTTTATTAACATACCGATCGGGCCTCAGATGAACTCCTGTTCCAAAAATATCTGAGAGACCAACACATGGTGTACATTCCTTATATAGCACTATAACTCCTCCCATTAATAGCTACACCCACATATACCTTTAACCAATCAATGAGCAGAATATAGACTTGTACATCTGGTCAAACCACATGGCTCATCCAAGACAAAGGAAATAAGTGCAATTTCAGTTCCTGCATTCCTGCACATGCTCAGTACATTGATGACAGTATCCTAGCTACGTGTAGCTAACTAACTGACACAACATACACATATGCCACATGGAAATCTTGGCCTACTAAATTTACATTCACCGAAATTCCACCACATAACCATTTGTAAATATCATTTTTATTTATGTGTTTTTTTGTTAGGCAGATCATGAGGACATACATCTCATCTAGAGTTTGTGACACGCAGGTCACGCATGTTTTTCAAAGTTAATGGCAACATATTGAAATGCAAAAACAAAGCAATAAAGACACGCACGTCTTTCTATAACTGCATGGTTTGGGGACTCGTCGGTCTCATCTCGTATCATATGTCACAATCATTAAATGCGGTAACCTCCACGTCTCATTTTGCTGCATTTCCCTGGTTATTTAACCCCTTAAGGACAAATGACATGTGTGACATGTCATGATTCCCTTTTATTCCAGAAGTTTGGTCCTTATGGGGTTAAATAAGTATGCATGTGTGATTGCAGACCCTGAGATGAAGGTATGTAGTTAGCATATGTGGTTGTCAGGTCTCAGGATCTCCTTTTAGTTGACTTGTCAGGGTTTGTTGCCCCCCTCCTTCTCCTCTCCCCTCCGACCCCTATCCCTACTTAGTGTTTTTCATGGGAATTAGGCTCTATGTGGTTACTTGTGATGTATTTTCCCTGTATGGGGCTAAGGGAGGCTGGGCCTGGGGAACCATCCCTCTACAGTTCGTTGTTAAGCTGCGTGAATTTGTCTCCCTCCTTGCATGGTTCTAGGGACGGTCTTTAGGTTGCGCTGGCCGCTCCCCACGCCCCCCCCAGGTCCGGGCTGAGGGCACCCACTCTGCACGCCCTGGCTCCCGAGCCAGCGTCCCTGCCACCTCTCCTCCCTGTATCTGTCGGTATGGTCCCTGAAGCGACCCGGCCATGGGCCCCAAAGCCCGACTCCTGGAATATCATCTTAATCTAAGGTTTTTGCGGGTGTGTGTACGTTCAGGTCTCACTTGCTCTCTTGTAGTGTGCGGGTATTCCCTGCGGTTTATGCCTCTTGTTGGTATTTTCAGGTAAGCACCTGTCTTTCCCACAGGTTGGTCGCCTATTCTCTGCCCGGGTGCTGGGTAACAGTCCTATGTCTGTACGTTGCAGGGTGTTGTGTTCTATCATGGTATCGCGAGGAAAGGAGAGCCTGTCCAGTAAGGAAGGAGTTTGTATCACTAATCCATGTGCTGTGAGCTTTCCCCACCCCCCCCCCTCATCTGCCCCCGGATCCCCACCAGATCCAACCTCCCTCCTCGCGATTTATTCAATCCATGGTCTCCAACGTTTGACATGCTTATTGCTTCTGCCCATCACTGATGCCCTTATAGTCTCCGCTAAGTAGATCTCCTCCATCTGGTTGTACCATTGCGTAAGTGTCGGGGGTTGTGTGTGTTTCCACATAGCGGGTATGAGTACCTTTGCTGCTTCGAGCCTGTGCCTCAGAATGGATTTCTTGTAATGCGAGATTGTCCCCTGCGTGGAGTGTAACAGGACTTGTTCCATCATCAGGAAAATCATGTGTAGAAGTGCTGGTGTTTTATAACATTGGGACAGGAGTTTATAGTTGATTTCCTGGTACCGGGTACTTGCCAAGGATTTCTGGTGTAGGGTGAGTATTTTTCTCCAATGAGTTGATGTGAATGTAGCGCGATGTGTTCCCACTGCCGTTGGAACATGTGTATTTCAGATCGGTTCCCTACCAGGGTAAGTTGGTAGAGGTACAAGATTGCCTTGTCTAGCGTCGTCTTGTTCTGGCAAAGGGTTTCGAACGGTGTGAGGACTCTGTGGATGCCCGTTTTGTTTTCAAGTGAATTGTAGAAGTATTGTAGTTGCATGTATGATGTATAGGAAGGAGTGCCGATGTGTCGGGGTTGAGTTGTCATTCAATTCCAGCAAAGGCTTCAGTCCCGTGTCATCTAGTACTTTGTGGATGGGGATGAATTCCTGTGCCGAAGAAGCTCCAGGCCCTAGATGTGAGGATCCCTCCGATCCGGCGGTTGTTGGTCAGCGGTGTCATTGGGCTAGGGGTTGGGGAGAGGTGCGGGGGGGAATTCGTTTGCGTCATCTTGCCCCCTGTTAGTTTCAGTTTGTGCACCTGTGCATGAATCTGTTGACCTCTGAGCATTCGTGCAAGGAGTTTGCCTCCTTTATTCGCGTGTAGCTAAAAAATCCCTTGGATCTTTGTATGTTTCTGTAGTGCTTTTTTACAAGCATTGCCTGCAGCTGTCTCCTAAGGTCTAGCAGCTCCATATAATCCTCATATGAGGGAGTCCTTTTGTGTCTCGCCTTGATGCCCCCAATTTTGGCGAGTAAGTCGTCCATTATCATGAGGTGTCTCTCTTTTTCTTAGTTGCTAGTTGAATAAGTAAGCCTCTAGGGACACTCTTATGCGCCTCCCAGATGGTGGCATTGGAGGTCTCCCCCGGCACATTGACTGTGAAGTAGGACTCTAAAGCTCAGTCGATCTGCTCCCTGATTTCTATATCCATCAGCAGGGGTTCGTTGAGTCTCCAACTCATGGTTTTGGGTCGCGAGAGTGGTGAGTCTAGCTCCATATGTACCGACACATGGTCCGACCAGGCTGCAGCTTCAATGTCAGTTCTCTGCAACTTGGGCAGTGATTCTTGTTGGAGGAATAGGAAATCAATCCTTGAGTATCTCTTGTGGACCCCCGAGTAGTGCGTATAGTCTTTTACCGTGGGGTGCAGTGCTCTCCAGCAATCCACCAATCTTAAATGTCAGAGGGCCTTCTGTATGCCTCGGTTTTCCCTCTGCGGTATGCTGCTATGCCCCGATGAGGAATCCAGTGTGGGGTCTAGAGGGACGTTAAGATCACCCCCCCCCCCCCAGGATGAGCATGCTTTCAGTGAACTCTGAGAGGGCGTAGAAGGCGTAATGTAGAGTGACTGCTTTCATTTGGGGGCAAACATACATACTAGCGTGTAAGTGTGATTTGAGGAAATATGTCTGCCCTCCAGGTCAGTCACCCTGTCCATTTCTGTGAAGTCCAGTCGCGTGGACAGAAGAATGGTGACACCTGCCTTTTTGGAAGTATGGTGGTTGCTGAAAGCACTGCGTGAGTACGTGCTGTCCTTCAGGACTGAGGACGACCCCTCCTGAAAGTGTGTCTCCTGTAAGAAAGCAATTGAGATCCGTTTTTGTCATAGTCTTCAAAGAAGGGGCGTCCTGCGTTCCGGGATGTTCAATCTCCTGCAGTTTTACGTGAGAACACTCAGCGGGCTAGGACGGTAGGACATAGCTGCTGTTCGGGAGACCAAAAGAATGAGCCGCGGGTTTTATGACAGGCGCTGCCTCCATCTGTCTGTGCTCCAACAGGTGATGGGGACTCAGATGGGGCCTAAAACTGGTGCCCCGTGTGGTGACATTCTGTCATCAAACTAACATGGTGACCAGGGGTCATGTGATCAAGTTCATGTAGATCTTTCTTACAGGGGGATAAGCTTATGGTAAGTAGGTAATTTAATACCTTTACAAGTCAGGAGAGAGATAGCCACTCCCCCTTATCCTCATTCCTCTCTGTTCCTTCTTGGCTGTGCTACTGAACAGATGTGCAGACGCCATGTGCTATCATGGTGAACCATGTTATACTCTGTTGCTTCCTTTTCTTCCTTGGTGGATGTGATGTTGGACTTGCAGAAGTGAGCCATTACTAGATGTGAAGGCCTAACCGTGGGTGAGATCAAACATGTGGGGAAGGGGACTACTATATAGATAGATAGATTTAAAAGGGTTGTTGCTCCGTGGGTCTGGGCTGTGTGTTTGTGATACATTTATAGTATTGTGTTGTTGTCTTCTAAATAAATACCTTTTAATGTAGACAAACCTTCTGTAATCTATATATATATTAATTTGGTGATACACCACTCCCCGGGTGCTTCCCTCTGTGTAACATGGATTACCTGTAGGTTCACAACTAAGGGGAACGCCCCTGGCACAGGCTTTAACTTACGAGTAGGGGATCAAAGGGCGAGGTAATGCCACAGAAGTCCGGTCAGGGAGGGTGTGCGTGACTTGGGAAATCTATGTAAGTGCGTGTGTTCTCTGATGTTGATGAGTCCCCGTGTCAGATTCAGAACCGAGCATGCGGAGGGATAACCCGGTATCGATGTTCCAGCAAATAAGGGGAGACGGTGAGGGAGGGACCAGCCCAAGGGGGACCACTTAGTGGGGGCCACTAAGGTAACAATAACGAGGGAATCCGTGTGACTACGGAAGCAAAGGGCCCCACGATCAGCCAGAGGTCACCCTAGCCGGCGCGGTGCTCTCCCACTGCAGTAACAATTTATCACACAGATAGGATTGGGTTGCATGCCTGGTCCATGCCAATGGCTATCCATGAATTGTATTAACTAATTTCTGAACTTGGAAATAAACCAAAGCGTAATTTTAAGGTAGGTCCACGCCACCTTGTGAGATCTTGGATGTATCTAAGCCCCACCACGAGGTCATCTAGCCCCCCCATTGGGGATGTATGTTGGTGAAATGACTTGAGCGCGTGTATGTGCATTCATGATGTTTGAGAGCAAGAATACTGTCGGCTTAACACATGGCTTGTCGTTCCGCCTGGCTGCCGCCCGTCCGCCACCCACAGGAGACTCTTTTTTTTATTTTGTTATTTTAATTTTTTAAATATGTATAATCATAGGCTGTCACCCTCTACCTGCCTAATAGGCTTAGCAGAGTCTAGGGGTAAGTCCCACACTAAACACTAGGGAAATGCAATAGAAGCTCCCTCTTTCTTTTCCTTAGCAAGGAGAGCAGCAGGAAATGAAGAGTTTGAAAGAGTAAAATTAAGAAAATGTTTGTCCAAATGTATGTTTTTTTTGTGTGTCTTTGTGTATTTGTGTGCATGTGTGTTATTTTGTGCCCACGGATGCATCCTATAGCGTGCCGTGTGTATAGATTAGTGTTGGTATATCTATAGAGGTTAGCGAGTCTGTGGTTGTGTACTAAATCCATCTATCCATATGTATGCATTTGTAAATGTGTTTCTAATTGGGTTGGCAAGTTTTGTAAGTGTGCATGTCTAGTTATGCATGTGTGGCTAATTTTATCACATGACAGGAGGCTTCGTATTTTGCATAACTTTCTTTACTTTATGCCTCCAGCAGCACAAGTCAATCAGAAAACTTTAAACCAATCAGTAACAGGCATCACATCCATATATAAAGCCCTGACAGTCACATGATTTCCTCTTTCTTTGCTGCTTCCAGCCAAGGCACAGGTCAGAGTATTAAGCTCTCAACTGTTTTCTATATATAATGCATATTGATCTTGTGGTCCCTTTAACTGGTTTTGGTATTGTACCTTTTCTTTTCTTCCCCCTGTCTGGGGCCTTCCTTTTCATCTGCCTCCTCTATTTCCCCTGCTAAATCCATCCTTCTCCCTGGACTGTTAGGTGGGTTTTTCCCACTGTGTTTCCCCTGCTGGGATCTGTTACTGTCTGCTTGCTTGCCTGTTTGTCCCTCGCGATTCGCGGCATTTTACCGCGATCGCGCGGGACCACCAGGCTCCTCTAAGGGTCCCAGGGTACCGAGGGGTGGGTAGGGGGGCGCGAGGGGGTGCAGACCGAGTCCGTCGGACCGCAATTGCGTGCCGCGGTCGCGGACTGCGCGGCAAATTTGCGCGCGAACGGCGGCCATCTTGGATCTCGCGATACCGCGAGATCCTCGGCGGCCATCTTAGTTTCGCCAGTTCGTGATTCCCACGAACTGGCACAGATTTTCTGCTTCTATTAACGTTTTTATGTGCCATTAAAGTATTACAGTATGTGTGCCATCACAGGTACACCACTTGATTGAAAGAGCAAAAAATTATGATTGCTTTACACTGAAGCTGACAAAATATTCTGTCATGTACACTGAGAAGTTTTGTTGTTTATCCTATTATTTGAATTAATTCTTCATGCTCACATAATATAATGTGAAACAAAACACACTCCTCACTGCAGTTAATCCCTGCAACTCAGTGTTAAAGGGCCACTGCAGATAACTTACCAGTAGGATGGTATTACACCACACCAGGAACAACTCCCATCAGGCTAAGCACTCTTCTCACTGCAGTTAACCCCTGCAACTCTGTGCTAAAGGGCCACTACAGATAACTTACCAGTAGGATGGTATTACACCAAACCAGGAACAACTCCCATCAGGCTAAGCACTCTTCTCACTGCAGTTAACCCCTGCAACTCTGTGCTAAAGGGCCACTACAGATAACTTACCGTGAGGATGGTATTGCACCAAACCAGGAACAACTCCCATCAGGCTAAGCACACTCCTCACTGCAGTTAACTCCTACAGCTCTGTGCTAAAGGACCACTGCAGGTAACTCACCGTTGGGATTGTATTACACCAAACCAGGAACAACTCCCATCAGGCTCAGGCTGCACTGCCCAATTAGATGAACACTCAGAAGGCAATGATGATTGTTACAAAGCACTGAAGAACTACCCAGAAATCACTACATACAAACAATCAACAACAACAATTTGTTGTACAAGGGTGACCACCACGCCCAATCAAGGGCTTATAACGAAGTACGCACAATCCACAATGGCAAAATTTCCACAAAATTCCATACACAAGGGTGACTCCTTGCAAAAGCGTACTGAGGTCTTCGATACCTCACATTACCGGGCTTACGTCCCGACCATTACCGGGCTCCGTCCCGACCATTACCGGGCTTACGTCCCGACCATTACCGGGCTCCGTCCCGACCATTACCGGGCTCCGTCCCGACCATTACCGGGCTCCGTCCCGACCATTACCGGGCTTCGTCCCGACCATTACCGGGCTCCGTCCCAACATTAAAGACCGTTCACCCCGGTCGATAAGAGGGTGACCCCTCTTCAGACCACTAGTCAAACTCCTAGTGGTACTGATTATTTGGTACCTGGGTACCCCCCAGTTGTACGTGGAAGCCACTGTGTAGACACATACGCACTGACGTATACTCTGTCTCCCCACAGACGGGAAAAAATCATACTACCATTGTGTCAGACACTCCACAAGACCCTCATGAGAGGATGAGGAACCATTATCTCCATCGTCCTTAGAAATCATAGACGAACGGAGGGCAGAGGACTCTCCCTCGGAGGAGGAGGTCTGGCAAGACATACCTCAGGAAGTCAGAGAACCCAACCAAGACCCGGAAGGGCTAAGGACATATAGATATTGGGGTCTAATCCCCACGCCCTAGGACGGGCTGATAACCACGGAGTACGATCTGTTACTGTATGCCAGATCGGAACACAATGGATATTACCCCCACTGTTGGAGGTAAAGGAGCTAAGCGGGACTTCTAGAATGATTGTCTTTAATTGGGATCATCCTCTGCTTCTTCAGTTTTAACTTGCCTTCGGGCAGATCAAAGGGAGAACATCATCGATTGTTAACGCAGGAGCGGCTAGAGTTGGTGGATTGGTGTCTTCCAAGGGAGACGGGTATGTCAAGGGACTATCGCAACCAACTAGAGTCATGAGACTCATGGACAACAGGTATTTCCCGAAATGATTTATCCACATGGAACACTTGGAAGTCACGGGGGTATGGAAAGGGACTACGATCCTTTTATTACCCCTAGCTACCTCGATATTGAATCTTGCCCATAATTTTTTCACGACGGGCCGATCGGAACGATTCGACCGCTCCATTAACGGGATACGTTCCGTTATTTCGACAGCGCATAGTACGATTCACGACACTCCGGTCGATCAAGAACCTTTGATAGACCGTTTTTTCCGTGGGGTAGCATACGGTCCAAAACCATGAGTTAAAGTATCACTGTTGTGAGACTTTGATTGGGTTTGTTTCGGAACTAGTCAGATAACACGAACCTATCCCGCCGTCAGTCATAATCACATAATGTTGGATTTTCGTCGGATAACAGATCTTCTGGAGTTCGACGTATATGGTTTTTCGGTATCACCTGAAGGAAGGACCTCTACGGTTCTCGTAGAACTAAATCTTTTTCGCGTCCGTGTTTTACCCTGTTCCCGGCGTTTTTTTCACAGTCTTTGTGCAGTTATAGCGGTGTTTGGTTATATGGAGATCCCGACAATACTTAGATTGACACATTAAGACATCGGTGGGGTTTATAACAACCATACAAGCCAGTTACCATGAACACTCCGTCTAGATGGGTTCACTGGTTGTCATCGTTAACGGGGGAGGAGACGTGCTTTAGGTACTCATTCGGTACGAGGCACGGCTGCTTCTCCGGCCTTCATGAGGGGCCTCTATATTTTTTACAGGCGGCGAATTGGACACGGCGAGACAACTTCCGTATATTTATTTTGTCAACCGCACACGCATCCTTTCGATCATACCGCAGCTTTAAAAATGCAAAATACGAAGCCTCCTGTCATGTGATAAAATTGTAGATTATGCTAACGTAGTGTACCTATAATCTTAATTTTAATAATGACAGGAGGCGAGTATTTTCCCTCCCTGTTTCCCTCCCTATACTCTGGGAAATTCGAATTTTTCTGGTTATCATTTTCAGTCTAATTATAAGATTTTGGATATTTCAGTATATTTATGGGATGCTTATATAGTTGACGGATGTTACAGCCGTGGCGATTATTATAGTAAACCATGGTTATTTAATGTTAAAAATTTTTAACGTAATATAAATATAGATGCATATAGTACTGTTTTTTTAATGTGGACATCAGTTGGGTTCCACCACCTTTCACGTATTTCTGTTCTTTTCAGAGTAACCATCATAAAGATAAAGATCAAGATAAAGCTGGAAGGTTTTTTCAAGTCATGTTCCAAGTTATGTTCTACACGTTACTCAAGACTGTTATTTGAATTCCCTGACGTTATAATGGACTGTTTTCGCATCAAAGAAAGAGGAAATCATGTGTCTGTCAGGGCTTTATATATGGATGTGATGCCTGTTACTGATTGGTTTAAAGTTTTCTGATTGACTTGTGCTGCTGGAGGCATAAAGTAAAGAAAGTTATGCAAAATACTCGCCTCCTGTCATTATTAAAATTAAGATTATAGGTACACTACGTTAGCATAATCTACAATTACGTGTGGTACGTGTCAGTATGAACAAAAGTAGTCTCTCCTAGGATTGCACAAATGATAAGGGTGGTCTTCACCCTCCATGTGCAATTTATCCAGTAATTGCTCTATTTAGAAAATAATATGAGAATAAATATGTAACCACTTACATTAGTATACCACTTACATGCATGTGTACACAGGGTTTGCAGCAAGGTCCCACTGAAATATAGTATTGTTTCATGTTGGTTAAAGGTCATGTGATGTTCCTGTTAATTCTTCTCCTGTATTTGTGTATTTACGGGACATACCTTGTCCTTTTTCTCAGTTCTGTAACTCCTACCTGCAATAGTAGTTCTTATTTGAAGTCTGGTTAGGCAGCTACAGGCAGTCCAGTTCACGTGAGATCCAGGGCTGTTTCCTCAAGCCATGTTATGTGTAATTTACACCTGGGATTAAATGGACGTTGGTATCGCCATATTATGCAGGCAGTTCCTTTGCATCCTGTTCATCATCATCAAATGCCCCAGAAATAGTCCTGATTTTTCAAATTTTCGGAATCCAAGGGCATTAATTTCCACGATAATGATAAAATACCTGCTAGTTAATTAAAATTTCAGAGCTATATAACTGATTGTTGCATGATACCTAAATGTTATTTTATACTTCCTTTTATAATTCGTTTATTTACCCTTCAAATTAGACACTTAAACAAATGAAAATAAAAACATAAATAAAGACCTGCTTTACAATTTATACATGTATTCTCTTAGTCCCAGTCTATTCTTCCAAATAGGTCTCTAAGGCTATCCTGATACCATATAGCCAACAATGTCTCAAAAAGTATATTACCTTTAAATTAAATGTGTTCTACTGAACAAATGTATAAAAGACTTTTAAGCAAGAATCTGTCTTTAATCTAAAAAGTGTTGTGAATAACACTGGGCTAATACATTGACTCTTGTCATAAATGCAATTGGCAAGGCAAGAGTTAATTTACCTTAGCCAGAGTTTCAATATCAGCAATCAGTAATGGGCATCACAGTCCTCTGGCCAACTTCGGTGATTGGTTATATGATGTCGTGGAAGGTGGGTCCTACGCCTTTAAAAGTCATGGAGATTGGGACCCCCTCATTGCTCTTGAGAAAGGCGCAGATTAGCGCCGAAACGCGCGTCGAGCCGATGCCTTTGGGGTGTGTTTTTTACCCGAGGGAACCAATATACTAAATGTAGCTTTCAAATATAGAACTTAGCAATCCTAGACCTTAAGGGGTAGTGCCACAATACAGTAAGGTGAGCGGAGGATAGAATTTACAGTCAACTAAGCTTTAATTAGGATGCTAGTGACCATATAGATCAAAGCAAACCTTTGATTTACGTGTAGATTTCTTTACTGTCCCCTTATGCGTATTTTAAACTAGCTGTAAACATATGTTATTATGGTTGGTAGTGTGTCTGCTGTTTGGGTACTTTAATTGGGGAATGTGTGGGTCTTTGGCTATAAGGTGACTATGTGTCTTACATGAGTATCTGTTGTTAATCATAGTCCAGTCTCCACAGGTACCCAACCTAGAATATCTAGAATCTAAGACTACTCCACACTTACCTACTCTCTTTGTTACTATGTATCTAAATACTGCTCTCTATTAAAGGAACACTATAGTCACCTAAATTACTTTAGCTAAATAAAACAGTTTTAGTGTATAGATCATTCCCCATGCAATGTCACTGCTCTATTCACTGTCATTTAGGAGTTAAATCACTTTGTTTCTGTTTATGCAGCCCTAGCCACACCTCCCCTGGCTATGATTGACAGAGTCTGCATGAAAAAAATAAACTGGTTTCACTTTCAAACAGATGTAATTTACCTTAAATAATTGTATCTCAATCTCTAAAATGAACTTTAATCACATACAGGAGGCTCTTGCAGGGTCTAGCAAGCTATTAACATAGCAGGGGATAAGAAAATCTTAATTTAACAGAACTTGCTATAAAGAAAGCCTAAATAGGGCTCTCTTTACAGGAAGTGTTTATGGAAGGCTGTGCAAGTCACATGCAGGGAGGTCTGACTAGGGTTCATAAACAAAGGGATTTAACTCCTAAATGGCAGAGGATTGAGCAGTGAGGCTGCATGGGCATGTTCTATACACCAAAACTGCTTCATTAAGCTAAAGTTGTTCAGGTGACTATAGTGTCCCTTTAAATCTGTAACCAATCTCACTCTAGTGACTAGCGTCCAGCTTGGGATCCAGACCTGTAGCTGTTACAGCATCCATAAAGTCGTTCTACAATCATGGACACCAGGAAACATCTCTCATTACTTATGCTTGGCTAGAAGGCTCAGTCCCATTTGATAATAGTCAACTCTCAATAGTCAAGAATTTCTTGAGAGAAAAACTTACTGAACTGGCCTCAAAACTCAATTCCAGAACAATAGAAGATTATTTGAAAAAATAAATTAAAAAAAGTGTCGTGTTCTGAAAAGTGATGTAAATATGTAGAAGGGTGCAGTCACCAACAGAATATGCCTGCTGGTTCCTATGGTTTCCATGGAGATTGACCACTTTTAGTACTTAACAACACTTATCAAACTGAAATTAGAGGATAGTGGGTAATAACCCTTGAGCTATCAGGAGGAGGTGTTAGTCCTTTAGGTACAGTGGGATTGAGCCTTTCAGTTACAATCCATCAGACTGGGCTCCAAAACTGCTTCATTAAGCTAAAGTTGTTCAGGTGACTTTAATGTCCCTTTAAGTGGCTACAAGTATCGTCAATGATGCAATTTAATCTCTGAGTTATACCATAACTTTATCAGAGGCTGATTGAATCTAACCTCTAAATGACATTAGTTATCCCTCTCAGATTGAAAGTAATTTGTCTAGCGACTACCTAAGTACTATTTTGGTCTAACTAATTTCAAATACATTTGATACCTTTACCAGAGATTCAAACTTCTTTCAATTCATATTTATACCCTGGGTGGGCTATATATATTAACCCGCAAAACTTATTTGAGGTCTTAATACTGATATAAGCGCTGAGATTTTTTGGTTCTCTCTTTTAAATCACTACAATTCACATCGTTTACACACATCACCACTTTGTGTTTATTTTAGGCTTTTTGTAGTGTTTTTTTCTTCCTTTTTTATTTACTATTGTTGTTTTTCTTGTGTTTTCTATGTACGTCATTATATATAATAAAATCTTTTTTGTTTTTAATTTTTACTATTTTTTCTTATGCTAGTTATGTATAAATGGACTATTCATATATTCAGGTGGTAAAAATTTTAAGCTTTGATTCCAGTTTCTTCTGAGACCAACTCTCCTTCTTTTTATATTCAGTGTTTAGGGTTATGCCCTGGTTATTAACCTAGTTCTTTCCTGCGTAATATCCGGTGGCTTGACATTTATATCTTGCACGTGGTGAATTCGCTGTGTTTTATGATACCTAAATGTCATCATTATCTAAGGGCATGACCAGTGTTAATTTTGTCGACTAACCATTTTAGTCAAATTTTAGTCGACTAAAATTTTCAAGATTTAGTTCACTAAAACTAGACTAAAACTAAAACAATTCAGATGACTAAAATACAACTAAAACTAAAATGGCATTTTAGTCAAAAGACTATGATTAAAACTAAATGGACATTTGCTGCCAAAATTAACACTGGTGTGTGAGGGAGCCCTACAGATTGGCTGTGGAAGGGGAAAAAGAGACAGACCAGGGCTTGGGAGAGAGACACCTAGAGGGGCTGGGAGGACACAAAGAGACACAGACGGGCTGGAGAAGTGACAAAAGAGACAGATAGAGGCTTTAACTAAACCCATTAGATTTTAGTCGTGTTGACTAAAAACTACTGGGCATTTAGTCGACTAAAATACAACTAAAACAAGTCAGATGGCTAAAATACGACTTAAACTAAAATGTCTTTTTAGTCAAAAGACTATAATTAAAACAAAATTAAAATTTGCCTCTAAAATTAACACTGGGCATTAAACAATATTTAGGCATGTACCCTTCCACCAATACCTGTGACCATGTATCAGCTAAAGCCCGGAAGATATTAAAGTTGCTAAAAGAACATTGGACCTCATATGTAGGCACGACAAAAATAATACTATACTAAACTTGTGGCATTGTTATGTTATTAATAAACTATCAAGGGTTTATTTACTAGACAATATGTTGTGGTGAGCTGAAAAATGAGATGTAAAAGGGTAGGTCAATGCATCTTTGTTGGAAATTGTTGACTTGACTATATTTCCATTTTGTCCACTGCGTGCTGCATTTTGCAACTCTTTACAACTCAAATTTTGGACAATCATCTAATTTTGGACAATCAATTTTTTAAAGTACTTCAAGATGATTATTGATGATAATTAACATATCTCCACAGGACAATGCTTTATTTAACTTAGATGTTACTATATTTCCAATTACCCAACAACAATTGGTTGTTTGTTCTTTTTTAATTAGCATCTCTTTATATTCAAAAATAGATCATAATAAACACTGCTTATACATAATAAGGAAAATCATTACATAATTGTGATTTAGTGTAGTTCTAAATGTCTTTACAGTACTAAATATAAATGTTACTACAGTATAGAGTTTGAAAATACATTGAAGAAAAATTTTGACTGTATTATGTGCTTTTTAAGTATTATTTGTTATTTGATATTGAACGTTCATTTTAAATAAAGAAAAACACTTCCACTCAAAAACAATGTATTTGTAAATGTGTCCCGTTCCATGAAGGTAGATAAAATGTACCGTATCTCTCCAGTCCAAACATTTATATTGTGTGAGAAAATAAAGTTCTGCATTAATGTCACAGTGTGTAAACATGTTCAGAAACTTTATCAACAAAAACAAAGTTATTGTCATATCTTGTGACAATCTTTGCTTAACAAAATAGTTACGCCTTTCAATAGGTGCAAGTCTTTAACTTAATTAATTAAATCATTCTTTTGGGGGTGCCTCTGCTTCTTCTTTTGGACCTTCCACCTCTGGTGGTTCCTCAACCTCTGGCTTTAACATAGTTTCAATTTTGGATACTCGTTGCTTAAGTTTCTGTTGCGCTGAATCATACTCAGCCAAAAGTCTTGCGAACTTTGTTTGCAAGTTGTCCACTAAACCTTCCATGTGAGCCACTTTCTCTTCGATGTCCTTTGGATCAACCCCTGAATTTGCAATGTCTAAATCCAGTAGACCGTCTTTCATTAAAATCTGTCTTCCTTTCTCCTCAAGCATTGCCTTAGCATCAGGGTACTCAGTTAACGCTTCCATGAGGTCATCTTTAGAGAGACAGAAAAGGTCAGAATAACCAATACTCTTAATATTGGCTGTCCTTCTATTTCCGGCTTTACTTCCTTTGATGTTAAGAATACTAATCTCACCAAAGTAGCTACCATCACTCAAAACAACAAACTGAGTAATCCCATCATCAGCTACAACAGCAAGTTTGCCTTCTTTGATAATGTACATTTCCCGTCCAATGTCTCCTTTCCTGCAAATATAATCTCCAGGGCTGTATACTTGAGGTTGCAGTTTTAAGACCAATTCAATCAAAAGGCCTGCTTCACAATCAGCAAAGATCCGGACCTTCTTTAATGTATCCAGATGAACATTGATAGCAATCTCAGCTCTTAATTTGTCAGGCAGGTATTTCAAGACATCCCTTTCATCAACAGCTTTTTTGTTTGTCCACAGGTAGTCGAACCATTTGATAACTCTTTTTTCTAACTCTTTGCTCACTTTTCGGAAGTGCATGTACTGTTTAATGGCATCGATTCTTCCCTGAAATTCAGCTCTTGCTGCATTCATGTTTGAAATCATAGAACCAACATTACCGACGATTGTAGCGAAAATCAATACTCCCACTAAGAAATCAGCTACCACAAACCAGTACTCAGAATCCAAGACCGGTGGAGGGGTTTCACCAATAGTAGTTAGGGTGAGGGTAGACCAGTAGAGACTGTACACATACTTTCTCGCAAGCCTTCCAAATTCTGGATCAGTAGCGTTTGGATAGACCCATGTGTCTGCCCCAAATCCTATTGCTTTAGAAATAGAATAGAATACACAAGCATTCCAATGGATAATGATCACGATGTACATGATGAGGTTGGAGATTCTGAAAATGTTAGGATAATTGGTTCTTGTCTCTGTTCTCTGGAAAAACTCAAACATCCGAGAAATTCTTAGCAATTTATTGAATCTTAGTTCTGGGTAATTAGTTCCAAATTTTAAATATAGTATATCTGTGGGTATCATTGAGACAACATCCAGCCTAAATTGTAAAGTCTTTTTGTATTTATTCCTCAGTTTGGTTTCATCTTTGACCAGAAGACCTTGCTCAAGATATCCTTAAAATGAAACAGAAATAAGTGTTTTAACAAAGCACTATAATATAGATGTTACTCAAATATATATGCAAATGTACAGAAACATTTTTTTTACTTCTATCTATCCACCCACCCATCCAGCCACCCATCGTTCTATCCATTCACTTTTCATTCTTTCACAAAAATACTTTGAATTATTTACAAAAAAATATACCGTACATACTCAAGTATAAATCGACCCGAATATAAGCCAGGGCCTCTAATTTTACCACAAAAAAATGGGAAAACTTATTGACTCGAGTATAAACCTAGGGTGGGAAATGCAGCAGCTACTGGTAAATTTCTAGATAAAATTAGATCCCAATAAAATGACATTAATTGAATATTTATTTACAGTGTATGTATATAATGAATGCAGTGTGTGTGTGTGTGTGTGTGTTTGTGTACTGTGTGTATATAATGAATGCAGAGTGTGTGTGTGTTTGTGTAGTGCGTGTATATAATGAATGCAGAGTGTGTATGTGTTTGTGTGTAGTGTGTGTATATAATAAATGCAGAGTGTGTGTGTGTTTGTGTAGTGTGTGTATATAATGAATGCAGAGTGTGTATGTGTTTGTGTGTAGTGTGTGTATATAATGAATGCAGTGTGTGTTTGTATGAATGCAGTGTGTGTATATAATGCAGAGTGTTTGTGTGTATATAATGCAGAGTGTGTGCATTTTATACACACACACACTCTGCATTATATACACACACTCATACAAACACACACTCTGCATTATACACACACACACTGCATTATATCAGTGGCGGATCCAGAGCCTGATCTCGGGAGGGGCACTTGTAGATTATTTAAATAAATAATCCACACACAATAACCACTACAGCTCAGTGTAGTGGTTATAGTGCCAATAATGCCAAGACCCCCTCCCAGAGTAAGTAGTCAAACTGTTTAAGAACTGTTTGACAACTTACCTGAGGTCCTCTGGGAAATGGGGCTGTAGTAGGGCAGAGGAGCAGTGGTATGTGTGAGTGGTGCAATGTGTGAGGGGTGCAGTGTGTGTGTGTTTGTGTGTGTGTGTGAGGGGGACAGTGTATTAGCAGTGTGTGTGTGAAGGTTGCAGTGTGTACGTGAGGGCGGCAGTATATGTCAGGGGTGCAGTGTGTGTGTGGATCAGTATGTGTGTGTGACAGTTACAGTGTGTGTGTGTATTGCAGTGTATGTGTGGGGCAATGTATGTGTGTGGGGGCAATGTGTTTATGGGGGCAATGTGTTTATGGGGGCAGTGTGTGTATGTAGGGGCAATGTGTGTGTATGGGGGGCAGTGTATGTGTATATGGGGGCAATGTGTTTATGGGGGCAGGGGCAATGTGTGTATATGGGGGGCAGGGGCAATGTGTGTGTATATGGGGGGCAGGGGCAATGTGTGTGTGTATGGGGGGCAGGGGCAATGTGTGTGTGTGTATGGGGGGCAGGGGCAATGTGTGTTTATATGGGGGGCAGGGGCAATGTGTGTGTGTATGGGGGGCAGGGGCAATGTGTGTGTGTATGGGGGGCAGGGGCAATGTGTGTGTATATGGGGGCAGGGGCAGTGTGTGTGTATGGGGGCAGGGGCAATGTGTGTGTGTGTGTGATAAGAAGGATTTTTTTTTTAATGTGTGTGTGTTTTTTTATTTTTTTATTTAATTAAATAAATGTTATGTTCCCCCTCCCTTCTTACCTTTACTGGGAGGAGGGGGGACATCTTTCGTTCCCTGGTGGTCCCAGTGGGGTTCATTGGTGGTCCCAGTGGGGTTCATTGGTGGTCCCAGTGGTAGAACTGAACTCTAGCCCGCGCTCCAGGGCTAGAGTTCACTCTCGCAAGATTTGGAGCGTTGCCGTGGTAACCGCGGCAACGCTCCAAATCTCGCGAGAGGAGGACCCTGAGGAGCTGCTGGTAACAGCTCCCGGGTCCTCTCTCCCTCCCCTTCCGGTCGGCTGTCAGTAATGTGCCTGCGGACCGGGGAGGGAGATCACTGATCTCCCTCCCCGGTCTGCAGGCACAATGCAGGGCTGGCACTTGGGCAATGTCAGCCCTGCATTAGCCGGCAGGGGAGAATCTCGGGGGGGACAATTGCCCCTTGCCCCCCCCCTGGATCCGCCACTGCATTATACACACACACACACTCTGCATATTATACACACACATTCTGTGTGTATATAATGCAGTGTGTGTGTGTATATAATACAGTGTGTGTGAATGCAGTGTGTGTATATGATGCAGAGTGTGTGTGTGTTTGTGTAGTGTGTGTAAACTGGGTGGGGTGGGGCATTTTTATTATTTTTAATATTATTATTTTATTATTTATTATTTTAATTTTTTAAATTTTATTTTAATATTATTTTAATATTTAATTTTAGGTTGTTTTTTTATTAGTCCCCCCCTCCCTGCTTGTTACCTGGCCAGGGAGGGGGGTTATATCATTCCCTGGTGGTCCAGTGGATGGGCTGTGCAATGGGGGGGGCCGTCAGGAAGCGTTTACTTACCTTTACAGCAGCTCCGTGCAGCTCCCCTGTCAGCTCCGTTCACCTCTGTTCCCTTCCGCTCACAGTGTAAGTCTCACGGTCTGCGTGCCGTGCGGAGCGTTGCCACGGTAAACCGTGGCAATGCTCTGACGGCCGCGGGTGTCTCGAGACTTACACTGTGAGCGGAACAGGGGAGGTGAACGGAGCTGACAGGGGAGCTGCACAGAACTGCTGTAAAGGTAAGTAAACGCTTCCTGACGGCCCCCAACAGGACCGCCGGGCTTGTAATGAGCCCGGCGGTCCTGGTCTTTATTATGGCAATGTAAGTTGCCATAATACAGACCTTGACTCGAGTATAAGCCGAGGGGGGATTTTCCAGCACAAAAAATGTGCCAAAAAACTCGGCTTATACTCGAGTATATACGGTATATACAAATGCGTAACAATCCAGCAATTCGTCATGAATTGTCATTTAAAAATAAAGCACTGTGGACGATTTAAATCTTTGCTATTAGACCTTAGCGTTAAAATAAACTCTTATTACTTTACAAAATATAATACAGCTTTAAAATAGGAGCATTAAAATAAGATATTAGAAGCATACAGTAATTATTAACCAATCTACTAACTGCAAAGTATATATTTTGTAAAGGGACAATATAGTCACAAAACCAACTTTAGCTTAATGAAACAGTTTTGGTGTATAGATCATGCTTCTGAAGTTTCACTGCTCAGTTCACTGGCATTTAGGAGTTAAGTCACTTTTTCTTCTGTTTATGCAGCCCTAGCCAGAGCTCCCCTGGCTATGACTGACACAAACTGCATTAATAAAAATGGTCTCTTTTCAATCAAATGCAACTTACTTTGAATGTTTTTTTTTTTTTTTTTTTTAATACTTATGTAAAATGTAGCTACATTCCTTTTTTTTTTTTTTTTTTTATTCTTTATTTTTATTGTGCAGGTGAGTACATAACAAAGTCAACACGCCACAACGGCGTACGTAGAAGCATACAGGTTAAACTGTGGCAGAAGTATTTGCACATTATTATTATTTTTGCATAAGACAGGTTAAATAGGACTGTAGCATTTAGTTAAAAATGTTAATTGAAATGAGACACTATAGTGAAGTACATGCTAGTGTCAAGTGTTTACCAGGCTGAGTATATATTAGCACTAATGCGTTGCCTAGTCAGGTTAAGGATGTGCTAGGAATAGTAAATGGTCAGCTTGCGTCGTGTAGTAATCAGGCTGGGTGCCTGGTATCAGATATGTTTGTGTCGTGAAAATAACAGGCCGGGTAACTTCGAATGTTTTTATCTCCTGCTCTGCAAATTGAACTTGAATTACATACAGACGGCTCCTGCATGATCTAGCATGCTATTCACAGAGCAGGGGATGCAAAATTCTATATTAAACAGAATTTGCAATAAAGGATGTGTAAACATTAGTTAACTCTTTACAGGAAGTGTTTAGGAAGGCTGTGTAAGTCACATGCAAGATGGTGTGTCCAGGGCTGCACATTCAAAGTGATTTAACTCATAAATTCCAAAGAATTGAGCAGTGGGACTGTGGGGGCATGATCTGTGCACCAAAACTGCTTCATTAAGCTAAAATTGTTTTGGTGACTATTGTGCCTCTTTAAGTTCTATAACTGACATAGAACATAACTTTTTACCTGTTCTTGTTCTTACAAACATGTCTGCAATGTAGATGGCATCTGACATATAATCAAGCAGAAACCAAGCTTCTAAATAGTCTTGTTGAAGTTCATCAAAACAAGCCCTACAGAATAAAACAAGTGTCAGTTAGTGAATTTTAAACCAACCTGTTCGAAAGCTGTCAGATTTTTTTTATTTTATTTTTTATTTTACATAGTTTATTGGCTAAAAAGAGACTTGCGTCCAATCCATCAAGTTTAGCCTTTCTCATAGAACAAGGATTAGAACACAAGTAAGAATGCATATATGTCCCAAATGACTGATGGTCTCTATTTGAATGAATGTAAATTGAATGTAAAGTTAAGATATTATTATGACACTCAGGGTTCTAGTGTACACTAATAATACTCAATCAGCTGGGACACTAGTGACAATCTGTGAAAACGTGTTGCTCAGATATACTGTCAAATATTTCAGCTAGTCTTTGTTTTTTTTTATAGGGGTGTTATTGATGTAAAAAATCCTGCCTGTGAAGTGGCAGTTGATTAATGCTTCTATTTAAATATTAAATAGTTATACAGTAGGTTTTATAAAATTTCTTATTGCACTTCAGGGTTTGAGCACTGGGGAAAGCAAGAGAGCTGTGCTGGCGCTGCTAACCAATCCAGGTAGCCACTCGGTGAAGGGCTTAAAGGAACACTCCAAACACCATATGCAATGCAGCCACCATATCCAATGTCATAGCTATTCACAATTGAGTGAACTGTGTGGAATTCAAAAGGAATTTAACATTTTATGACAAAATAGCCAAACTGAAGCATATTTTACAAATCAGTTGGGTTATTGTAACAGAGTAGACATCCCTTCTCCAGGGGGTCCACGAACCATTAGGTCTTCCACGCAGGTATTTTCCCCTCTGCATGGATAAGGTGCAAAGGGGGAGCTCAAGGTAAGTTCTATGTATATTTCACTATTTGTTCCACATCCAACTGACAAGAGGATGCTGGTATGGAGTGGGCAGGCAGCACAACTTCCCACGCATTTCAATACTTTACTTATCACCTAATGTGTCCTCACATTACCCATCCAGTCCCTCCTTGCTAACTCTCTTTATTATCAGATAACACATTTCATTATGGAAATTTTGAGAAACAAAACTTGGACCACAATGAAATGCCCGGAAATTACAGAACATTATGGCTTAAATGGTTTGGATGAACTGAATTTTCCTTCTGAGCACAAGTCTAGAAAATAGGGCCCAAAGCTAAAAAATTGCATGAATTTGAGCTCTTTGTTAACAAACCCACAGTAACATGTTATTAGCTCTAATAAGCCTAGGATATGTGTAGGAGGCACGCTCTTATAATAGTTAGTCCAACATATTTTACTATACTGTGCTTTATAGTATTCCTCTATTCATTTAAATTCACCTGGCTATAATCATGGTCCAGTTGTACATAACAGGCATTGTGATGCAAAATAGCCAATTATAATACATGTTCCCTGAAGGATCAATCACATATATGTCTTTCTTCTTTCTGGAATAAAAAATACAAACAAGTATGTTAAAAATAAAATGGAAGAATGTACAAACACTGTGCAGCCCCAGCTGATTATTTAGAGAGTGTGGCCACGATATGTCACTCTTGGGATATTTACTAGTTTTATTATATGAACTGAGACATTGCTATATTTTTTACATATAATCTTACCCTATTTTTCTTTTTTACCTTTTAACTGTATTTAAAAAAATAAATAAATAAAAAATTAGACCTTAATTTAATATTTTTGGATAAACGTTTCAAATTATTTAATCTTTTTGAATAAACATATACAAATATTTAATATTATGAAAAATACTGTTTTTTTTTATATTTTTTAATATACAATATATTTTTTTATATTTTAATATTTTTAAAAATATATATTTTAAGTTTATCCAAAATTTTTTAATTATTTGAAATGCTTACCCAGTAAGGAAAGTACAGAGAATAATAGAAGCTCCAATTGTGAATTTATCTGAATTGTGTAAAAATGCCAGAGGTAAGTCCAAACAGTGCTCATATAAGCAATAATAACCAGCGAGTCCTTGGTGTCCAATTACTTGTCTGCGAGAGTGACTGGTGTCTCAATTCTCCCGATCTTCTTGTAGTAAGCTTTCACTTTTTGGTCCGCTATGGTCACACCCCTCCTAGCTACACTTCCACTGCAGATTGAACTCTGTGATCATCTACCAAATGTTTATGGAAGCCCCCAGTCCCCCAGCCATCTGATTTGGTTTGAGTTAGAGATACGTTAGTACTTACTCTTGTTTTTCTTTCTCTGCCTTTTCTTTCTCTGCCTTTTCTTTATCTGCCTTTTCTTTCTCTTTCTCCTTTTCTTTCCCCTTTACCTTCTCTTTTTCATCCTCCTTTTCCTTAGCATTGTCCTTATTTTTGTCCTTTTTATTTTTGTCCTTATCACCTTTGTTTTTGTCCTTTTTCTTGTCTTTGTCCTTCTTCTTTTCCTTTTTATGATCAGTTTTTCTGTAAACGAGTAATTGAAACATGATTGTTTTGAACTCTGTACGGAGAATATTTCTAAAACTGTCTGAAAATGGACAACTTACTCTTTTTTTTCTTTTTTCTTTTTCTTTTTCTCCTCTCTGAAAATAAGCAAAACTAATGTAAGTAAATACCGTCGACGAATAACATGTCTGTGCTGATTATTTATTTTGTTATAAAGCTATGCAATAACAGCAGATTAGCCAAGGCTGGCCCTTTGAGAGCAAAGGAACATTGACAATCAGTGCCATCACATTTTGACCAGAACATTTTAGATTTTTAATACATAATAGATAAGTTGGAAGAAATGACCAACTCGGTTATTTTTTCAGCCCTATTATGTCCTATATGTTTATTGAATAACTCAGTCAATGTGGGACATTATTTGAGTTCTGGAGAAGTATTTTACTGAGCAACAAGTTGGCATTGAAACGATTGCATTAATGCATGAATGGTAAATTGTAAAGGAACACTCTAAGCACCAAAACCAGTACAGCTTGCAGGGTGCCCCCACTGTAAGAAGTCAAGCTGCCTCCACTGCAGCCTCCTATCTCGCCAGAAGCTCTCTGCTTAAGTTACGCCCTCTGGTGCAAGGCTTATGTCATAGACTGAAAGAGATAAGCAGATGCTCTCAAACCAATTAACAAGACCTGCACTGCTTCTCTGCAGCCTTCGGGAGAGCTGGAATAGGTGAAAAGTAGAGCACGAAAGACTTTAGGTAAGAAACTAAACCATACTAAAATGGTTTGACTACTTACAATAAGGGGCACCAGGGCACTCTTGGCACCATAACAACTACAGTGCTCTGGTGTAGTCCTGGTGTTTGGAGTGTTTCTTTAATGCCATCCCTCATATTTAGCTTAGTAGTAATCCGTTAGAATAAACTAGAGAGCTGCTTAAGTGAGCTACTTACTCATCTTTATTGTTACTGTTGTTGGTGTTGCAGCCTGAAGAGGTACCAGGAAGGTGCTGCTCGCTGTAAAATACAGGAACATTATTGCTTTTTTCATATACTTTAAATTCATTTTTTTTTTAACCAAAAGTAAACATAAAGAACTAAACTTAATTCCACCCCAAAAAACATTCTCATATATTTTTTTCCAAAACAAGCAACACCTTGGCACATGAGACCAATTACCTGGTATTAACACTTCCCCAAAAATATGCATTTCAGCAGAAAATATTTCATGAAAATAGTTTGAAGGATTTTATCAAATGCATCTTTTTAAATGGACGCTGTAACGTTAGGAATACATATCTGTACATATCTGTATTCCTAATGTACAGTTTTAATGTTCCTACTTAGTTTTAAAATGAAATAAAATGTAAATAAATTAATTACTCACCTCTCCAGCGCAGAGTCTCCCTTGGTGCTGCCACGGCCTTCTCCTTGCCTGATGTCATCCTGGGGGCATACCCCAGGGATGACCATCCAATGCAATGCGCCTCCTAGAATCATAATATGCCGCGATTCTGCCATAGAGAGTCATTGCCTGTAATCATTTTCTCTGGCACACCGTGACAGCACTGCGCATGAGCATGACGTCACAACATGCTAGGGCATGAGAGCCAGAAAGTAACAGCCACAGCTCTCATATCTCAATCTGGCTTCCGCCCTCTCCACTCTACAGAGACTGCCCTTATCAAAGTTACTAACAACCTAATCGCAGCTAAATCCAAAGGCCACTACTCCATACTAATTCTTCTTGACCTCTCAGTGGCCTTTGACACCGTTGATCATTCTCTGCTTCTTCAAACTCTTCAATCGCTTGGTCTCTGTGACTCTGTCCTCTCGTGGTTTTCCTCTTATCTCTCCCAATGCTCATTTAGTGTCTCTTTTTCTAATGATACCTCCTCCCCTCGTCCTGTCTCGGTTGGAGTCCCTCAAGGCTCCGTCCTTGGTCCCCTTCTATTTTCTCTTTATACTGCCTCTCTTGGCAAACTTATTACCTCTTTTGGATTCCACTACCACCTGTATGCCGATGACACCCAGCTATATCTCTCCTCCCCGGACCTCTCCCCTGCCGTCCTGCAACGTGTCACTGCTTGCCTTTCTTCCATCTCTGACTGGATGTCCTCCCGCTTTCTGAAACTCAATCTCTCAAAAACTGAGCTCCTTGTCTTTCCTCCTCCTAATACTGATCCTCCTCTTTCGCTCTCCCTTCAAGTTTGTGGTACCAACATCAGTCCATCCTTGCAAGCGCGCATACTTGATTCTGGTCTCACCTTTGAGCCTCACATCCAGCATGTTGCCAAATCCTGTAGATTCCATCTTAAAAACATAGCCTGCATCCGCCCCTTTCTTGCACCAGATACTACCAAGGAGCTTGTCCATGCTCTAGTAATTTCCTGCATGGATTATTGTAACCCTCTCCTGATTGGTCTTCCCAATAGCCATACTGCACCCCTACAGTCCGTAATGAACGCTGCTGCTAGATTGATTTTCCTCTCTAGTCGTTTCTCTCACACCTCACCCCTCTGCCAGTCCTTACATTGGCTTCCTGTATGCTATAGGAGTCAATGCAAGGTACTAACTCACACCTATAAAGCACTGAACAACTCTAGCCCCTCTTATATCTCCTCACAGATCCATAGGTATGTCCCTTCTCAGTCTCTCCGCTCTGCCCGTGACCACCTCCTGTCCGTTGTCCGCACCCGTACGGCCAACTCGCGCTTGCAGGACTTCTCGCGGGCGGCTCCCTTTCTATGGAATAGCCTGCCTACCGCCATCAGACTCTCCCCTAGTTTTGCATCTTTTAAGTGCCTTAAAACCCATCTCTTTAGGAAAGCTAATGGCCTCCAAGACTAACCCCTACCTCACATACCTGTCTCTTGCCCTCTCCTAAAGGGCAGCCCACCTTATTTGATTGCAAATTCCTGTCCTAATGTGTTTTACACCCCACCTCCTATAGAATGTAAGCTCGATTGAGCAGGGTCCTATTCAACCTATTGCTTCTGTAAGTTTATTTGTAATTGTCCTATTTATAGTTAAATCCCCTCTCATAATATTGTAAAGCGCTACGGAATCTGTTAGCGCTATATAAATGGCAATAATAATAATAATAATACCCAAAGAGGAACAACTGTAGGGACTTCAACAACTTCATGTAGATGAAGTTTTTATAGTGAGCACAATGTCCCTTTAAGGCATTTAGATTCCTGAAAGCCCTTAAAATTCTATTTTTTTAGGACACAAATGTAAAATATAGTAATTTTGAATAAAGGCAAAATACAGATATTGAATAGATTAATTTACAAACAGTAAAGTGTCATATGGTTGTGGATTGATCAGTAGATCACTTGGATTTGTTCAGGACACCAATGAGGGACTGGCAAATGCAGTTTGTCTGGTTCAAGAAATAGATTTTTCTAGGGGGACCCAAGAAGGTCAAGAAGCTCTCTATAATGTGTGGCTAAATCATGGAACTCACTAATGTGCTTACACCAACACACGCTTGATAAGGTAGAATAGCCATGATTATACTGGACGTGTGTTTATTCACATGATAAAACCCTTAATTACACTTACATTAGCACTCACGCAGCAAACGAAAGTATAAACATGCAATAACATTTATTCTGCCCCGGTACATAAACACATACATTCACATTGCAGCCATAAACAATAAACAACCATGCAATCACACTGCACTTATTGAATACGAAAATGCATTCACCCAACACTGTACCCACACTGACAGCACGTACCGGTGGAGCGTCCCTGTTACAACGTGTACTCTGTTCTTACTGTTGTAGATGCTGAAACATTTTGGGCTTTCTGCTGTATGTAATACACTAGGGCTGGCTTCTTGCTTTAATAACCTGCAGTTGAACAACAGAAAATATATAGATGAATTTAAAGAGGCAGGATAAATTTAAATCTCTATATATACAACTTAACATTATAGTGACAGCCACAAGTAAATATATCTTATTTATATCATCCACCATCCACTAGATTTTACAATGCGTTGATGGTCTGAAATACTTGACATAAGCTAACTTTAGCTCTAGGAATTCCATCCTTCAACAAAAAGAGGTTTCTTCAGTCAGAAGCCTCATATTCTGGTCTAAGGAGTCTATTCCTATTCAATAAACCTCTGTCCAGCAGTGGTTTATGAGATAAGTAATTTATCCGTAGGAGGACTGGTGTGCTCTGTAAATGGATAGCAGCCATATCATGGATGGTATCAGTTTTATCATAACCTGATTTACAGTTTAGTGAACCATTCTCTGTGCAGTGATTGGTATGGGCACCACCAGAAGTAATTTCTCTCTTCAAGCTGGAAAAAATTGATATATGCAGCCTGGAACTACTCAATTGATTGTCTTCTAGCAGCGGCCATTATTATAAATCTGTGCAGTTCTAAACCTGCTTTAGAGAGTGAATGCTGGGTACTCTTTGCACCGTCCTGGACAAGTTTTGTCTTGTTGGGGCCAGTCTGTAATTTATTGGCACTGTACAAACCTGAATTTCTACATTATTGAAATGTTTTATACAGTTTGTTTTTTGTGTTAAGAAATATGCAGAGTCATGTTGCAACCTAGAGAAATCTATATTTGGTATATCTATCTATCTATCTATCTATCTATCTATCTATCCATCTATCTATCTATCTATCTGGCCACCAGTCCTTCTGTCCATCCGACTATCTATGAATTTGTATAGCACATACTCAAGGCAAGCCTCCATTGTCTAAATGCACAAGCAGTGTGGTCACAATCGTATTGTAATAAATATAAAGCCAATACAAATCCACTTTCCAGGATCTTCTGTTCTGGGTACAACATTTCTGATGTTAAAATAAGGTGTTTGATATATGAAATTCATTGTATGATTGCATATTGTTCTACTGACTATACTATTGATCCTTCTGTTGTCAATCCATTGCATCTACAAACATTTGGAGTCACAGCCCACGTACTGTACCTGCTTTCTCCATTCTCCATTTTGTCTATCTCTTCGTCCATGTCCTGTATGGATAGTTTAGGAATGGTACCATGTGTATGATGCGTGTTGATTAATTTGGCCATCGTGGGTCTCCCTAGTGAATAAACAAAGTGTAATAATTAGTTTAAAAGAAAGATAACAAATACAAACTTTATATTACATTAAGCATTATATTTAGCTTTTCCCTTGTGGTATCAGAATTGCTATCAATTAAAGTGAAGCTGACAGATATCCACGATAGGTTTACTTTACTTAACTAGTACTATTACTTTAACGTTGACAAAAATAAACATTGCTAGTTAAAGATGTAATGTAACTTTTTCAGTGGAAGAGTTTTGGGTAAAAATATTTTGATAAATATTTTTTTTCTTATTATGGACGCACTTTAAAAATACCACATCCACGTCCACTATTATTGCAACACACTACAAGAGGACTCATTTACACATAGAACGGCATTGCCTAATACAACTGACTAATGCACTTTATCTCCCTCCCTCCTATGCTGTGTGGAGGTGATAAAACTGCTTTATTGCACACTGGGTTCCTTATGTGCTCATTCATTTTCTTATCATCTTAATGCAATTAAACAAAAGAAGAAAATATGACTATGTAACCATGAAAAGATCTGTTAACATAAAGGTAGACTTATTTAATAACCAAAGGTAAACTTATTTAATTCTTTTAAAAAAAGAAAACACCTTCTGATAATAGATTTTATCATAAATTAGCCATGGCACATCACTGGAAAATGTGATTACAATTTAGCAATAAATAACTACATATATGGATAACTTTAATTTTACATAAACTTTATACCTTATATATATATATATATATATATATATATATATATATATAACTTATATATATATAAGGATACCTAAAACACAATAATATAAATATGCACAGTTTTATCGTTTCCTATATTTAGTCAGGGTTAACAACAAAGTTGGCGAGATAACATGTTTTAGAGACTTTATGGTACTCTGCAAAAGTTCAGGCAGGATCTGAAATATTAGCATATAATCAAAAATACAATTATTGCTATTTCCAGTAGGAGTGTAAAAAAAATATCTAAATATAATATATGTTTGCATGTGCTAATAGACAGACAGATATATTTGCATATGTGCAAATGACCACTCCAAAACATAGGCAGGGCTGCACCTACTCTAAATGCAGCACCATATAAGCACCTAGCTAGAACTGTACACACTGACCTCTAGTGCAAATACATAATGAAATAATATGTGTACCTATACTTATTTGCTATTTTATTGTGAAGGAACATTCCTGGCACCATAACAACCTCCTTGAGGTGCCCAATATGTTACTTTAATAAGTAGATTGCAAATAAGCATATTTCGGTGAAAGTGAAACATTAGACATGGTGCAGTGACGTTACCATTCCAATTTTCATCAGTGCTTTTAGAGATATTCCATTAGTCAACTCACATGCTGCAGAGCTAGAGTAGTAGCTCTATTTTGACATCCCAAAAGGTAAACCACAATGTTAGTATGTAGATAGCTATTTATCCCTTGTCAACTCCACAGATTTGTATATGAGCATAAAGGAGGAGAAATAGTACATAATAACCGGAGCATTAGAATTATACAGTAATACTTAACATTTCAGCTAAAATGATTGAGTAAAGAATCACCGTATTCAGTTAGTATTGTAGTTACTAAAATGTTCCATTGTGATTATGACTCCAGTGACATCGCAATTTGGATTTTTGATCTTACAAAATAAATCACTAGTGCAGGGGAAGGCAACCGTTGGCACTCCAGATGTTGTGGACTACTACTCCCTTGAAGCTTTGGCAGCATTATGGCTGTAACAGCATTATGGGCTATGTAGTCCACAACATTTGAAGTGCCGAAAGTTGCCTAGCTCTGCACTGGTGGATCAACTAAAATGGTGCCCAAACATTTGGACGTGCCACGTTTCCTGTTTGTTTCTTTCAGTAATTTCAGAAAATTCACAATACACATTAAAATAATGTTTTTTTGTAAGATTTGCTTTCACTAAAGAGAGAATGTTTAAGTGGGCAGTACTGTAATTTCTGATACAACGTGAATGGTGATTGTGACGAGACCAATCTCACCACATTGCATTGGAGGAGCCTGGTTGCCCGCCTGTTGCCTCTGGACTATGGCCCCATTTTTAAAAGTCTTCCTTTTGCCTGCAGAAAAGGCTTGTTCGTGCCTTTCTGCCCGGCGGTCGGTACATTCAATCTACCGAACTAACGGAAGAATGACTGGACCACCTGGGAGCTGGAGTGTGTCGGAAATTTACCTCCCAGAAGCTGCGGTTAACCGCAGCTAAATTGACGAATACTGGGTGGTCTTTGTTTGCCGAATACGTGGCCATTTTAAAGTCCTGAACGGCCAGCGGTGTTCAGCGCCCAAACTATGGAACTGGAAACAGACACATTTGCACAAACACCGCTGAGCCGTCAGCCTCCTTGCTTCTATTCGTGGTGGTTTAGTCGAACGCTGGATTAATCAGGACTTTTTCTATGCGACTGTTTTATCCCAGATAGCTATGCCATGGAGCCTATTCGTGTAATTAAAGACTTCGGCTCCATGGAAATTGACCTGTGTGTATAGGATCTGAGCGCTATTCGGTAGTTATGTGCGCTCAGATCCCAGCTATCTGGGGATATGTGACAGATCTGTATTTTATGTATAAAATGTAACTTTGCATATTTTAAAGTGTTTTGCTGTCGTTGTGTCCCCACGTGTATAATGGAGTTTTGCCTCGGTCCTGGGAGATAATTGGATTACTTCCCAATTATCTTCAGGATAGAGGGAGGGAAATTAGGATGCATTGTGGGGATGTTTTACTTCTGTGTGTCTGAATGTGATACATGTCTGTCTGTGTTACAGTCTCCCATCTGGTCCCCTAGGGGAGTGTCCACCAGGTGGGAGACCTGCATAAATACTGGGCAGGTAGCCCTGAATAAACCAGACCACTGCTTGACCCTCAACACGGAGCCTTGTCTCGTCTTTGGGGGGATTTACTGTATGCTGATAGAAACTGATTGCCAGGAGTGTAAGCCGCTTGGGTGCTTTTCCTGTTCGTCTGCTAGCAGCTATTCGTGAGGTCCCGGTTCGGGAGTTTGGAGTGCTATTTTGTATGCGGTTCGGGAGTTTGGAGCATTCCCTCCATTCAGTATTCAGTTCAGGAGTTTGGTGTTCTGCAGTAGCTGTGCCTGTATCTCTGGAAGGGGAAGATCTTCTAAATGGCGGTTTAACCCTTTTATGCCCGGGGTGCCGTTACAGTGATATGCTTTGTGCATTTATTCCCCATAGTGAATAAGGAATAATGTAAAGATCACCTCAGTGCCGTTTGGGGCCTCTAATCATAAGTAGAATCAGTTCATACATGCCAAGCAACTCACACAATTTTAATGGCTGAAATGGCCTGTAGCCATCACTAATCTTGGAAATATATGTTAGTGTTATTAGGCTTGTGCCCTATGGTAGGTCCATGGTTGCTGACATTAAAAAACAAAACAAACTTCTTTTCAAATTCAAGATCCCAAGTTGAGGAGGAGAATACATCCCTAGTTTGGCAGCAATACGGAAGGACTCCTTCTGCCCCTTATAGGAAAAATGCAGGGTTTGGACAAACCAGGGGACATACATGGGTAGAGCTGATGGATCAAGCTACAGAAGTTTTTGAATAAGGTGGAACTAGTCTTGGAACAATCTATGGGATGATGGAGAGATCAGAGGATAAGGTAAGAAAAATTGATTAAACTGGATTTGATGTTTTGACAGGAGAGGGAGAAAATGAGACAGAGGAGATGGGAGAGATGGGGATATAGAGAATACCGTAAGCTTGGAAATTACATTGTTGAGGAGTGAGGGAAACCAGGGGAAAGAATGTAGAAATGAAAAGATGAGCAGGTAAGTGAAAACGTAAGAGTCAAAAACAGATTAAAAGATTTGGAAAGTAGAGAAAAAGATGGCATATGCCGTGAACATGTCAATAAAGTTAATAAGAGAGGAATATAGGGGGGAAATGTTATAAGTAAAGATGAGAAAAGGATGGTTGGTGAGGATCAATGATTGAGACAGAAAATAGAAGATTGAGAAAATTTGGGATAAGGAAAATTGGAGAATTCTCTATATGTTAACCTTGAAACTATCTCAATAAAACGATATTTTAAAAAAACAAGAAAATTGGAGAATTCTCTTTCAGTTTTTGTCAACCATTAAAGGGTTACTCCAAACACCATGACCATTTCAGTGATTTGAAGTCATCATTTTTCTCTGAACTTATCTGTTATATGTACATGACGTTCATCCCTATGTCTTATCTGTAAGTTCACTTCAAATAATAAAAATTTGGGCTCCCTTGAATATCCCAAAGATCACATTGGATCTATATCAATTTTGGTGCCGTGCCCAGGATCAGACGAATCCAGTCCATCCGGATCCAGAAGGGTTGGCTCGGAGCCCAGACGGTTAATCAGCTGCAGCGGGTGAGGAAAAGCTTTTATTTTTCTACCTATAATTGATATTCACTCTCTGGTGCTCTTTGAGACCCCTGTCCGGGTGGATAAGGATTTTTAAAACGTCTGATCTAACGAACTTGTTTTCTGTGGTATTATGGTTATATTCAGGTGGATGTTGTGTTATGTCTTGTAAAAGGAATCTTGATATAGTGGAATATATCTGTGGGTTTTAAGTTATTTTTATTGTTTGCCTTGTCATTTGTTTTATAATTCGAGTTAGAATCCTCTGAGGGCAGATTTCCTGATCAGTGTTTGGAATAACGAAGACAAGACTTATTCCATTTGTGTTTTATACACTGTTTTTGTACAGTTTGTCTTGTATAAGGAAGTAATTAACCCTTACAAGTTTTAAGATGGGTAGCTCTCAAAGCACTCAAGAGGGATTTACGGCTTTGACAATAGTCAAGCATCACAAAAGACGAGGAGCAATTAAGAATTTTAAGAGGTTACTTAAGAAAGCTGTCATGCCCTCAGAGGGCACTCTATACCCACATATATGGAGGGTATTCATGGCAAATTACAGAGGTTGGTTAGAAGATAATGACTTAGTAGAAGTCGCCCAAAAATGGCAAGATACTGCAGTTGAATTAACCAAATGTGGTTGTAGAGAAATATAATAATATGGTATTATCAATGTTTTGGAACGCTAGGTGCTGCAAATCACTGTTGCAGGAAAAATATGTGTTCCCGTATGAGAAGTCTGAAGATGTATTATCATGTGTAGGGGTGGATGGGATCCCAAGTGACATTCCCCTTACCCACAAACTGAAATTGAAGTTACACGACTCTACTGCCCTTGTAACAAGGCTACTTGTTAGCCCTCATGCCCCTGCTAATCTACTAGGCAGTGATATACTGTCTTCCATTAATGCAAATATCCAGTATAGCCCCATTGGAAAAGTAACATTGTCTGTGCCTTTAGAGGACAAACAAAGGATATCCCTTTCAAATGTTCTGGCAACTCTCACTATGCCCAGCCATGTGCCAGAACCTGCCATTGACTTGTCCTAAGTCCCTGATTCTCTATGGGCTACAGGGAGTGCTCAGGTGACTGCAGCATTTGTGGGGCTGGCGCTCCTGGCACCTACCTAAGTCACCTATAGGAAGCACCAGCCCTGACTGTGTTGATTTAAATGTTTCTATCATATCCTCCCTATCTCATCTTTCCTCCAAGCTATACATGTTAAGATCCTTTAACCTTTCCTGATAAGTTTTATCCTGCAATTCATGAACCAGTTTAGTAGCCCTTCTCTGAACTCTTTCCAAAGTATCAATATCCTTCTGGAGATACAGTCTCCAGTACTGCGTACAATACTCCAAGTGAGGTCTCACCAGTGTTCTGTACAATGGCATGAGCACTTCCCTCTTTCTACTGCTAATACCTCTCCCTATACAACCAAGCATTCTGCTAGCATTTCCTGCTGCTCTATTACATTGTCTGCCTACCTTTAAGTCCTCAGAAATAATCACCCCTAAATGTCTTTCCTCAGAAACCTTTTGTTGAGGTTTGTAGTGTATTAAATATTCTGTACTCTGCCCTTGGGTTTTTACGTCCAAGATGCATTATCTTGCACTTATCCACATTAAATGTCAGTTGCCACAACTCTGACTATTTTTCTAGTTTATCTAAATCATTAGCCATTTGGCTTATCCCTCCTGGAACATCAAACCTGTTAAAATTATTAAAGAGAATGGGTCCAAGTACAGATCCCTCATGTACCCCACTGGTTACTAGACCTTGCTTTGAAAAAATACTCTATTTAATACAACCCTCTGTTGCTTGTCACTTAGCCACTGCCTTACCCATTCAACGATATTGGAATCCAAACTTAAAGATTGCAGTTTATTGATAAGCTTTCTGAAATCTAGGTAAGCAATATCTACTGCACCACCTGATCTATTATTTTAGTTACCCAATCAAAAAAATCAATAAGATTAGTTTGGCATGATCTCCCTGAAGTAAACCCATGTTGTCTCTGATCTTGAAATCCATGTGTTTTAGATGTTCAACATGGTTTCCATTACTTTCCCCACTACTGAAGTAAGGCTTACTGGCCTATAGTTGCACAACATTCACTAACTTCCAATCGTCTGGGACTACTCCTGTTAACAATGATTGGTTAAATAAATCTGTTAATGGTTTTGCTAGTACACAACTAAGCTATTTCAATAACTTTGGGTGTATCCCGTCAATGTATCCTATTGACTTATTTGTCTTTGCTTTTGACAGTTGAAATAGAATCTCTTCCTCTGTAAACTCACATGTAACAAATGACTGATTTGTCCTTTTTCCTAACTGATTTCCCTTTCCTTCATTTTCATCTGTAAATACTGAACAAAAAGATTCATTGAGGCAGTCAGCTAGACCTTTATCCTCTTCTACATACCGTGCTTCTTTTTTTTAAACTAAGTAAAGGGACACTCCAGGCACCCAGGCCACTTCTGCCCATTGGAGTGGTCTGGGTGCCAACTCCCATCACCCTTAATCCTGCAAGTGTAATTATTGCAGTTTTTATAAACTGCAATAATAACCTTTCAGGGTTAAGTCCTCCTCTAGGGACCTCCGTGTTCTTAGAGCATGAAAAGTGTTATACGACGCTGGACGTCCTCACGCTATGTGAGGACCTCCAGCATCGCCGAAATCACCATAGGAATGCATTGAATAACGCTTTCCTATGGGGGAGGTCTAATGCATGCGCGCGGCCATTACCACACATGCGCATTAGGTTTCCCCTGCCAAAGGAACGTGGGTGGAACCTGACCCAGCGCTGAGGGACATTGGCGCTGTACTCAGATGAATCACTGAAGGGGTTTTAACCCCTTCAGCAACATGGGATGTGGAGTGGAAGGGAGGGGGCACTGCAGGGTCCTGCAGTGCCAGGAAAACGGATTTGTTTTCCTGGCACTAGAGAGTCCCTTAATCATTGTCTTACTTTCTGTTGCTTTCAGTAGTGCAACTTTTAAATAATCCCATTTCTCCTGGACTCCATTTAAATTGCTCCAGTCTGATAAGACTCCTTTATGCATATTCTAATTTTAGAAATGTCTGTTTTTCAAAAATCTAAAACGTTTGTTTTTGTGTGGTGTCACTTTTCTTATATTAAACCACACTGACTGGTGATCACTAGATCCTAAACTTTCACCACTTGAACCACTTAATGACTTTCAAAGACCCTAGGGAATGCTATACTTATTTGATGAACTCAGTGCTGTATGGGGGGGGGGGGGGGGGGCTGGGTGGGTGGGTGGGGAGGCGTAAGGGTGCTTAAGTAAATGCTTATAATGAATATAAATCAGATTAAAGCCTATTAAAAATAGCTAAAAATGTTTGAACTATTAGAAAATAACGCAGATTAAGCTGCTATTTTCTGATCATTGGATTAATGTAAAGTTATTTTAACGTAACTACTCCTTTAAAGGGGGTTGACACCCCTCTTTTTTTTTTTTTACTATTATGTTTACTTATCCCCTATAATAAATATTTATGCATTTGTGAATCAATGAATCAATGCATCTCTATTGGGAATGTTTTGCACCTCGATGCAGGGTATGGAGATGCTGAACGTAGGTGCTGCACACTGTGAAGCACCTCCAGTGGCCGTGTGTGTGAATGCCACTAGAGCTTTTACTCTCTGAAAAGGCAGTATTTACTGTGCTAACACTGCAGGCCCATGCTATAGACACCATAACCACTACATTAATCTGTTGTGTTTCTGGTTAATGAAATGTCCCTTTAAGCCAGGCATCCGCAAACTCCGCCAATGTTGCTGAACTACAACTCTATTCTATGAATGCAATAGATAGACTGAGAATCATGGGCGTTGTAGTTCAGCAACATCTAGAGGGCCGGAGTTTGGGGAAGCCTGCTTTAAGCTCTGAACTTTCCATCTTTGTTTCTTTATCCATTTCATTGCAATGTGTGCCCTGGACTGAACTGGGCTGCGATATGACTTCCTAAATATTTAATGTAAATTTAAAAGAAAAGCGAGCATCACATAGAAAACAGTTTAGTAAAATGAGGTTATCTTCAACGTTTTATTTAAAAGTGTAATTTCTAGAAAGATTACAGTTCTCCTTAAAGGGACTCTCCAGGGAGGCAATTTTACTCACCTGGTTCCAGCGCCGGGAGCCTCGTGAAGCCACCCCCCCTATTTCGTCAAAATGACGAAATAGGCGGTCGCGAGCAGGGAGCAATCAGACGCTTCCATTTGGAAGTGTCATTGCTCCCTTGTGCGCATGCTTGGCTTCGCCACACATGCGCACATACTTCATAGGGCGGCATTTATGCCGCCCTCTGAAGTCCTGAGCGCACTACCGCGCATGCGCGCGGTGTGTGCGGCCGCGAGCTGAGTGACAGCTCAGCTCGCGGTCTTTGCCTGCCCCCCTCCTCCGCTGACGGGCTGGAGAGAGAAGGCGCGCACACAGTGCCTTCTCTCTCCTGAACACGTCAGACGTATTTTAATACGTCTGACGTGTCCAGGGCCTTTTTAGGGCCCTGCGTGATAGGAAGTCCCTCTAGTGGCCGTCTGAGTGAGGGCCACTGGAGGTATTCCTATCAATCAATGTAAACACTGTATTTTCTCTGAAAATACAGTGTTTACATTAGATTGCCTGCAGGGAGCTATAGATAATACCTGAACAATTACATTAAGCTGTAGTTGTTCAGGTGACTATAGTGTCCCTTTAATAATATACCAGGAAATAATGATTTACATGACAGTTGGAGATTAATTCATTGCAAGTGAATCTTGATAAATTATCACCCTAAATTGATAATGTTACGCCAAAACAGTAAAACAAAGACATAATTAGCAATAACCCAAGAAACATCCTGCTTATGAATATAACAACAATATAAAACCACTAGGTGGCAACATTGCACAGTTTTCTTGTTTTACTGGCCTAATGGAAAGGTACCTGTTTTCTAGCATTACAAAAAGTTTATCTTTGGCTTATGCTAAATATTGCTAATTGCTTTTGTGATATCTGGTAGCAAACACCAAATAAAGATATAATCAAATATAATTTCATTGATAATATATACATCATTTGTTGATATTGTTTTTTTTTTTTTTTTTTTTTTTTTTTTACTTTTATAAATATAAATTATCTTGTTTATATTTTTTGTATATATAGCACATTTTAATTTTCACCATAGATATATAAATCAAAGTTTATATAGCTACATATATATATATATATATATATATATATATATATATATATATATATATATTTCATCAAGTTTGTTCAATGCAATTGTAGTATATACATTTAATAACACAGTACATTGAAAACATTAGCACACTAATCCAGATAAATGTTTTGCTCTAAACCGTTCTGGAAAGTATGAACGCTACCTGAGCAGTATGCTAATTCCAGCTCCTAAACCTCCTATGAACATGGCAGCAGGTTCCCATCAGCTCCAAACGTCTCTTACAAGCACACTGCCTTAGCGCTATACTCTCTCCAGCTCACAGTACCTATTATAACCCAATCTATCTGAGCGGTATGCTCAATCTACCTCCCTTAATCTTTTATAACACATTAGCAGGATGCTCTCTATATAGGACCCCCTCATCTCCTATAAAGTAAACTACATAAGCAGAATGCTAATTTCAACTATCCAAGACTCAAATAACCTACAGTAGCTGAGCAGTGTTACATTTTCTGCTCTTTAGATATGAAAAGCCCTTAAAAATTATATTCAATTGTCATATTTGAGGCAATTTATAAAAGTTTAAATTTGAGAGCAGGAGAACCTCCCTGGCTGCCACTCAGACAGCCTGGGAAGTTTTCTTCTTCTTCTTCCAGTAGCTCCACATAACTACCACGCACCTACCTTCCCTCAATGAGCTGTATTACAGCTGTTTATGGTAAGCCTGTATTCTAGCTCATTAAGAAGCATAGGAAAGCAGAGAAAGCATATGCATGCATGCGCACACACACGACTACAGCACAGTGGCTTTTCAATGAGAAGCCTCTGATTGGAGGATTTCCTGGCACAGACAGATGCTGGTGAAAAAAAAGGAGGACTTGTGAAGGCTGCAGGCAGCAAGTCTGCAGCGCTTGTAAGCTGTTTTCTTTCCCCATAAACATCCCTAGCAAACATATAGAAAAAGAAAATCATACATGTTTACTTTGGGGGTGTATTTACTATATTATATATAAAAAAATAGTCAATGGAGTGTTCCTTTACTATAACGTTTAACACTTGATTTTACTTATTACCAGAAATAATACCATACCTCCCAAGTATCTAAGTTTAGGGGGGACAGTCCCTATTGTTTAGGAGGGACAGTCTTTTTAAGATGTTAAGGGGGGACAGTCTTTTCTATCATAGTGTGCCTCACTGTGCCACACCACGACCTTACAAATAAAGTCATGCTTGTTGCTTAGTAGTGCTTGATAAAACACTTAAATAATAAAACATTTTCTCAGTCACTAAATTTAAAAAAAATACATATTTTCCCATATAAACACATGTTTAACCCCTTAAGGACCAAACTTCTGGAATAAAATTGAATCATGACATGTCACACATGTCATGTGTCCTTAAGGGGTTAAAGAAGGAGAATTTTGTAATAAAGACTGGTCATTGAAAGTTCTAAACCTGCTGCTGCTTTGTATCTCTGTGACTCTGAAGTATATCTGGGAAATTTTACAGCTGTTCATTATCTGTATAATCTATAGGCGATACTCGAAAAATTAGAATATCGTGCAAAAGTTCATTTATTTCAGTAATGCAACGTAAAAGGGGAAACTAATATATGAGATAGACGCATTACATGTCATAAGTGCGATGGTAATGGATAACAGCTCATGAAAACCCCAAATCCACAATCTCAGTAAATTAGAATATTGTGAAAAGGTGCAATATTCTAGGCTCACAGTGTCCCATTCTAATCAGCCAAGTAAGCCATAACACCTGCAAAGGGTTTCTGAGCCTTTAAATGGTCTCTCAGTCTGGTTCAGTAGGAATCACAATCATGGGGAAGACTGCTGACCTGACAGTTGTGCAGAAAACCATCATTGACACCCTCCATAAGGAGGGAAAGCCTCAAAAGGTAATTGCAAAGGAAGTTGGATGTTCCCAAAGAGCTGTATCAAAGCATATTAATAGAAATTTATGTGGAAGGGAAAAGTGTGGAAGAAAAAGGTGCACAAGCAGCAGGGATGACCACAGCCTGGAGAGGATTGTCAGGAAAAGGCAATTTAAAAGTGTTGGGGACTTTCACAAGGAGTGGACTGAGGCTGGAGTCAGTGCATCAAGAGCCACCACACACAGACGGATCCTGGACATGGGCTTCAGATGTCATATTCCTCTTGTCAAGCCGCTCCTGAACAACAAACAACGTTATAAGCGTCTTACCTGGGCTAAAGAAAAACAGACCTGGTCTGTTGCTCAGTGGTCCAAAGTCCTCTTTTCTGATGAGAGCAACTTTTGCATCTCATTTGGAAACCAAGGACCCAGAGTCTGGAGGAAGAATGTAGAGGCACACACTGCAAGATGCTTGAAGTACAGTGTGAAGTTTCCGCAGTCTCTGTTGATTTGGGGAGCCATGTCATCTGCTGGTGTTGGTCCACTGTGCTTCATTAAGTCCAGGGTCAATGCAGCCGTCTACCAGGAGATTTTGGAGCACGTCATGCTTCCATCCGCATTATGGGGATACTGACTTAATTTTCCAGCAGGACTTGGCACCTGCCCACACTGCCAAAAGCACCAAAGCCTGGTTCAGTGACCGTGGGATTACTGTGCTTGATTGGCCAGCAAACTCGCCTGACCTGAACCCCATAGAGAATCTATGGGGCATTGCCAAGAGAAAGATGAGAGACATGAGACCGAACAATAGAGAAGAGCTGAAGGCCACTATTGAAGCATCCTGGTCTTCCATAACACCTCAGCAGTGCCACAGGCTGATAGCCTCCATGCCACGCCGCATTGCGGCAGTAATTACTGCAAAAGGGGCCCAAACCAAGTATTGAGTCTATATGCATGCCTATACTCTTCAGAGGTCCGATATTGTTCTATGTACACTCCTTGTTTTATTGATTGCATGTAATATTCTAATTTACTGAGATTGTGGATTTGGGGTTTTCATGAGCTGTAAGCCATAATCATCGCATTTATGACAAATCATGGCTTGAACTATCTTGCTTTGCATGTAATGCGTCTATCTCCTATATTAGTTTCCCCTTTTACGTTGCATTACTGAAATACTTTAAGAAATTAAAATATATCAGAGCGCTAAATAAAATTTAAATATATTAATTTATTCAACCCTCTATCTGGGGAATTATTCATTTTGTTAATTTCGCTGCAAACACTTCAAAGTGTCCCCTTCACCACATTTAGTATACAAATTGAAAAAAACAAATCTAGAAGTGGAGCGATGCAAAAAAAAAAAAAAAGGAAAAAGAAAAGGAAAAAAAGGATAAATATACTTGTTACCAGTTTTTAGCACTTTCAAAGCCAGAGCAGTATGGTATACATAAAGGAAGAAAATCAGAAGAAATAATAATAGTGCAGATCTGTAAAGCTTTTTTGTTTCACTTATAATGATAAAGTCTTCTACATATTCATTATAGTCAATATTGATATTGATGATAAAAGTAACAATTTATTTTCATATAATGCTTTAAAAGAATCTTTAAACAGAATAAAAAGTTAAAATAAGCAAAAGTAAAAAGCAACTAAATTGCTGTTAGGTTGCTGCTTACAAGAGCAGGTGGTGAGTATAGCGGTATATTAATCCTGTTTACTCACAAACTCGCTTATGTGTACTGGGGAACTCCCCTGCACCAATTCAATTCGTCCAGGTGGGTTATGCAGAAATTTCGTGACGTCAGCTAGTATCGTGGTGGGCGGAGCTGAATATAGCCGGGAGGTAAGAACGGCGGCCAGGCGGCTAAGACTCTGAAATTTCTGCATAACCCACCTGGACGAATTGAATTGGTGCATTTATATGGAAATACATTGTTACTTTTATCATCAATATCAATATTGACTACAATGAATATGTTGAAGACTTTATCATTATAAGTGCAACAAAACAGCTTAACAGATCTGCACTATTATTATTTCTTCTGATTTTCTTCCTTTATGTATACCATACTGCTCTGGCTTTGAAAGTGCTAAAAACTGGTAACAAGTATATTTATCCTTTTTGTCCCTTTTCTTTTTCTTTTTCTTATTCTTTTTTTTTTGCATGTGGCATGGGGCTTATTATCTAAACATCGCTCCACTTCTTTTTTTTTTTTCAATTTGCATTACTGAAATAAATGAACTTTTGCACGATATTCTAATTTTTCAAGTACCACCTGTATGTAATTGTTTAACAATGGTTTTTCTTTTATATGAAATTCTCTTTAGCCTTGGTTTGAACCTAATAGCATGTAACATACTAAATTGTGGCAGGTTAAATAGGAGCATTAATGTCAAGTCTTAGCAGTGAGCATGTTTGTGAACTGCAATTCCTATAATGCTCAGCAAGCAGGATACCTCATGCTCACACACATACTGGAAGAATTAAGGATAAAGGCCGGACATTTTTGAACATGTAGAAAGCTTTTGCGTAATTAGATTGCTCCCGTTTTGAAGCATCACATATGTATTTAGAGGGACACTTTAAGCCCCTAACATAGGACTTAAATAGACAATATAGCATACCTCCTATCAATCGTGGCCAGAATCAAGACAGGGTGAGCGGTTGAATCACCAGGGAACTTAAGCGAAATCAGGACTGTCCTGACAAAAACAGGACTGTTGAGAGGCCTGATATAGTCACCCAGACCATATTATCTCATCGAAGTTGTCTGGGTGCAGTGTCCCTCTCCTTTTACCCCATGCAATGTAACGTATTACAGTTTTTTCAAAAACTGCCTTGCAGGGTAGTGTCCTCCTCTAATGGCCATCTTCCTGACAGTCAAAGTAGGTGCTTCCACTGCACTGACCAAGCAACATGGAAGCTCATAGGGAGGCATTAAATACAATGTTCCTCTATAAGGAACATTGGATTGGACCATCATGGAGAAGGCCATGACCTCCCTTGAGAGGTGAGCACCACCGAGGGATCCTCGGCTCTGGAAAAAGGTAAGTAGATACTTTATTAATTAATTTTTTTGGCACAGGTGGGGAGGGGACTACGCACATTTGTATTCCTAGTGCTATAGTGTTCCTTTAAAGTTGTTTTAGTGGACAGTAAAAACATTAATGAATAAAACACAAATTGTGAAAGACTTTTGGAATAGAAAAAAACAAATGATAGTGCAGACAGAAATTACATAGAAAATAGTTAATATTTACACGGGGGGATGACGTAGGACGTGGGACGGCGCACGGAGGCACGCCGCGTCTCGCGGGTTTTTTTCCTTGGCCGGAAGATGGGAGACACTGAGCAGAGCGGGGCGTTGTGAGGAAAGACGCCTGATTTGCTTTCCGCTGCGGTTGGCGGTACGGGGCGATGCGGTGTTGCTGAGCGGTTGCTGAGCGGTCGAGAGAGAAGACAGGTCCCAAACGCTTATTTTTCTAAGTGGAAAACTAATTCCGTCCGCCCAGTGACTGCTGGAAAAGAGTGATGGGAGTGATGGGAGTGACCCCCCAGGACACTTAAACGGAGAAGTGGATAAGTATACCGGCTGGTTTGCTATATATATATGCTACATGTATGCTATATCCACGTATTAGCTAACAGAGCTTATATATCACCCAGTCACTCAGTCACTAAGTGTACATTAAGGTCCATATTCAGGTTTTATACCCTACTACGTATTACTATTTACTATTATTGCACTACTATCGTAGTAATCGATATCCTTATCTTCCTTTAATCATTTACTAAGAACTATTAAGATTTAAAGGAAACCTTACTGAGAAAAAAATATAGGAACATAAAACAAAAAAAAAAAAATATAAAAAAAAAAAAAAAAAACAGAGAAAGAAATAGAACGCTAATAGAAAGAGAAAGTGAAAGAGAAGGGAAAGAGAGGAGGAGTAAATGGCCTAAAAAAAAAACTCAGAAGGTAAACAGAATTTAAAAAGAACTGCTAAAAAACAAGAACCAGCTATAGAAAGGAGGACTTCAGGTTTTTTCTCTCCCCAATTAAACAAGGGGAGTAGTTCTAAATCTATACAAGAAGAATCAATACCTATATTGGACCCCAAAGAGACTGAGATAGACAAAACTTTGTCAGATAGCTCATGGGAAGAAAATGTATCTATCACTGCCGGTTATCTATCCAAATGCCTGCATATCCAATTTGAGAAAATAAAAGAAGAAATAAACCTGCAGTCTAGAGAAATAAAAAATGAGATTCTAAATATAGGAAGAAGAGTGGTATTGTTAGAAGAGAAGACGGACCAAATAAATATACAACAAAAAAACAATACGGATAATATAAATAAATTGGATGAAACTTTTTTTGTTTCTGGGGGTTAATTCAGATAATGGTACAAGCGGCATTGAAAGATGTCATAGAATTTATAAACCTGGTAACGTACCAGAACAAGCCCCGAGAGACACAATTATTTGCCTACAATCATTCCGTCTCAAGACGCAAATTATGAAGGCAATGACAACAAAAGACCTAAAGGGGTCAATCTTCCATCAAATTAAGATTTTTCAAGATCTCTCATACCAGACCAGACTTCAAAGGAAATTTTTTACCAATCAGACAGAGGTCCTTAGAAAAAATGCAATTAAATATGCCTGGGGATTCCCGACACGCATAAACCTAACACATAATAACCAAAGATTGACCTTTGATAAACCGCAGAAATTAGAACAATGGCTACTAGAAGGGAATTTAAAATAAGTCATTGCACAAGGTATTTTTTTTTTTTTTTTTCCTCGCACATATATAACACAACATAAAACAAATAAATTAGGATTAAAGCTACACTAGAGGCCATAGAAATGTAAAGAGTGGTCCCACACTATTAAGCTAAATCTCTCCTGAAAACTAAGAAAAATGGGAGAAAGAAGTGATAAAGGGAAGAAAAGAGAAGGGAAAAGAGGGAGAAAAAAGGGGGAGAAAAAAAAAAGGGGGAAAAAACTAAAATAGATAAAAGAACAGGAGTGTTTATACTAACCACAATAATAATAAGTAAATACACGATATATTAGAGGTAATTTGATAGAAAGATTATGACACAAAATAAAGGTAATACCTTGGACTTAAAGGTATATTAAAATATAAAATACACTAAATACACTAAAAACAATTTTTTGGGTTTAATTAAAAGGCTATTTAGATCAAATAAAGGGAGAAAGAAAGAAAAAAAAAAAAAAACTAATGAAATGGGAATAAATATCAGAAGTAACTTTATAGAAATATTTTGATATAAAATAAATGTAAATAAATGTAATATTTGAGAAACAAAGATATATTAAAATTTTAAACTTACACTAAAATTTAACGAAAGAGCTATTTTGGCAAAACAAGAAGCAAAAAAAAAAGAAAAAAAAAAAGTATGAAATGGGAATAATTATTTATTTATTTATTTATTTATTTATTTTTTTTTCCCTTCTGGTATTATTTTTATCCACTATACCCGTCCGGCCAAGGAGAAACTCTAGCTCGCAGATCTCGACACTTTTTCTTTTCTGCGAGCATAGAGTATGGGGACATTTTCGACGTCACTGATTAGAGAGTCGGTGTCGTTTTTGGATTGTTGTTTTCTCTCCCTGTGTTTTTGGCAGGGCTTCCCCCCGAAGGCTATGGGAGGCCTAGGTAGGGAGGAACACAAGGGAGGGAATAGATACATAGTTTTTTGCCTAGTAAAAGGCAGACATTGTACGTTTTATGTTGTGTTTTATATGTTTGTTAGTACAGATGGTGAACTTATCAGTCCTCGAAGGAAAAGAAATAGGATACATAAAATAAAATGAGGCTAGCGACGATTAATGCACAGGGGATAAACTCACAATTTAAAAGATATACAATCCTTGAGTTTCTCATAAAAGAACAAATCCAGATTGCAGCCCTACAGGAAACCCACTGGAGAACGCAAGATAAAAACAATCTTAAATCTAAATCTTTTCCTACTATAATTAGCGCCTCTATGAGTCAAAAAAAGAAAAGAGGAGTAGCCTTCTTATTTTCTAGGAGTATATCATTAAAAATTATATACCAAGAAATTGATTTGGAAGGCAGATACATTATATTAGTAGCAGAAATTAATAATCAAAAATATACGTTAGTGAACATATACGCACCAAATCAATCACAAATTGCATTTATTAAAAAAGTGCTTAATAAAACTGAACGTGTGAAAATGGGCCGAGTTATGGTTATGGGAGATTTTAACTGCGTACCCGATATTGAGATAGACCGAAGTTCTAAAACAAAAACCAGTAACTATGGAAACTTGAAGATGACTGCTAAAAAATTTTCAGAATTAATTAAACAAGCCCAACTTTTAGATTATTGGAGGATATTTCATACGAAGGAAAAGGATTTTTCCTGTTTCTCAAAAGCTTTCTGCTCATATTCTAGAATTGATCTCTTTTTAGGGGATAGAAACTTAGCGAGCCAAATTAAAAAGGTTTTTATAATAGCCACTACATGGTCAGATCATAATCCGGTCATCCTAGATATAAAAGAACAACATCAAAGAACAAGAGCTGACTGGAAAATGAAAGACTGGTTACTTAAAAATGAAGACAATCTTAAACAAATCAAAGATACAACAGATTATTTTTTCAAAGAAAACAGAAACAAAGATGTCTCTCCAGCAATGACTTGGTGTGCTTATAAATCAGTAATAAGGGGCCTTTTTATAAGCTTAGCAGCAAAAGAGAATAAATTAAATAAAAAAAAAGGCAAATTTAGCTGAATTGTACATAAAACTAGACAATTTACTTGAACAAAATAAAAATAAACCATCTCGGAGTATTACTAATGAAATTATAGACACTGAAAAATCAATTAATGAACACCTTATGACAAAGGCTAATAATGCGTTGCATTACTTAAAACAGAAATGGTACTACACCGGAAATAGAGCAGAAAAACTAATGACGAACAGAATAAAAAAAGAAAAATCGAAAAGAATCATCACCAAAATTATTGATAATGGAGAGACTATCTTGAGACCTGAAAAAATAGCAGAAGCCTTCAAAAATTACTATCAAGATCTATACAATATTAAAGATCCTACCGAAACGGCGAACATTAGTGCATTTCTCGAGAACATAAAGAGTCCAAAAATTTCACAAATACAACTGCAGGAGCTTAATAAAACTTTTCAAGAAGAAGAACTGATTTTTTGTATCAACAAATTAAAAAATAATAAATCCTCTGGTCCAGATGGATTTGATAACCTTTTTTACAAATTGTTAAGAAATAATATTAAAACGGACCTAATTGAAGTTTTCAATTCCTTTGTTACACCTAATAGCATACCGGCAGAACTGTTACAAGCAAATATAGTGCCTATCCTTAAACAAGAAAAGGATGCAGAGAAGATAAAGAATTATCGTCCAATCTCATTGTTGAATACCGACATTAAAATATACTCTGCTATGATAGCAGAACGTTTAAAAAAAATTATATCAGAAATAATAAACAGAGACCAAGTCGGGTTTGTCCCGGAGAGGTCTTCAACCCATAACATCAGAAGATTGATTGACATATTGGATTCCGCTTGGACCACTGGAACTCCCATGTTGACCCTGTCCTTAGATGCTGAGAAAGCATTCGACAGGGTCAACTGGGAGTTCATGAGACAAACACTTCAGCGATTTGGATTGGAGGGAAGACTTCTTGAGAACATTTTTGCCCTATACACTGGTCCAACAGCAAGAATAAAGGGGAATGGCTTTAGCTCAGAGTGGTTCCCATTATCTAATGGAACACGACAGGGGTGTCCGCTATCCCCCTTACTCTATATAATCTCATTAGAACCTTTGGCATCTGCCATTAGACAAGAAGAAAACATCTCGGGTTTTGACCATAAGAAAGAAAACATAAAAATAAACCTTTACGCAGATGATGTGATCATAACTTTAGAAAATCCGTTACAATCAATAACACAGCTCATGACAACTATAGAAAAGTTTTCGCAGGTTTCTGGCTACAGATTAAATACAGACAAATCAACTATTTTGGCGAGTAATGTAAATATGGAAGAAAAAAAAGAGATAAAAAAGAGGTTCGACTTTACTTGGATTGAAAAATCATTTAATTATTTGGGAATTAACATCTGTACAGATCCAAGCAAAATTGTTGAGATTAATTTCCTCCCATTACTTCTAAAAATGAACAAGCTATTAAAAGATTGGAGAAATCTGGAATTCTCCTGGTGGGGCCGTATAAATATAGTTAAATCCTATGTTCTACCAAAGTGGTTATACCTATTCAGAATGCTTCCTTTGAAGGTACCCGACAGCTGGCTATCACTTATTCAACAATCCTTCTCTAAATTTATATGGCAATCAAAGAAACCTAGGCTGGCAAGAAAATTCTTGGCAATTAAACAAGCAAATGGAGGAGTAGGACTTGCGCTGATACAACAATACTATCAAGCGAGTACTCTCTCTCATTGCATTATTTCACAACATACAGAGTCTAAACATGAGAGATGGTATGCAATAGAAAAAAAAATGTCATATAATAAAGATCTGTCTACCCTTTTTTGGTTGACGCAAAAAAAGAAAGATAACTGCCAACCATGTTCTGAAAGTATAGTGTTACAAAATATTGGAGAAGCATGGAACAAAATAAGAAAAAACATGGGTCTTAACAATCGTATCATTAACACTTTACCAATTCTAATTTTGGAAAACAATATAGAAGATCTAAATGTAAAAAATTGGGCCAAAGCAGGTATTCAAAATATAGAAGACCTAATGATTGGATCAAATCTTAAACCATTTGAACAATTAAGTACAGAATTCGCTCTTCCAGAAAAAGAAAAATATAACTTCATAAGGATTAACAGTTACTTAAGCAAAGTACTAGATAAAGAACATTCAGAAGTTAAATGTAAGTTATGTCATCTGCTGAAAGCGAATGACACGAAAAATCTAGTAAAAAAGTGTAATTCGATACTAAGACTCGAGGAAGAAGATCTTATTTTTCCGGCCATTGAGAAATGGGAGAAAGATTTGAAAATAAAGAAAAAATTGGAAAAAAGCGATTGGAAAAAAGCTTGGGTGTCTGTGGTTAAACATATTAAATGCTTAAATTTAGTTGAGTTACATTTTAAGATTATAAATAGACTGTACCTGGTCCCAAGTCGCATGAACAAAATGGATCATAACATATCAGCTACTTGTTGGCGGTGTGATAGTGCGACGGGAGACATGTTACATATCTGGTGGAGCTGTCCCTTGATAATAGAATTTTGGAAAATGTTTACAGGCAAAATCCAAGAAATAATCGATACTAAAATACCCTTGTCTCCAGAATTATTTATACTACACTTAAATCTTAGCCAATATAATATGGATTTTCAATACTTTCTTACTCATGCGCTAATAGCGGCAAAGATCTCTATAGCTAGAAGATGGAGAACTAATAGTATACCAAATTGGGAAACTATAAAAAATCAGTTAATCTTTCAGCTAAAAATGGAAAGCGGCTTAAATATAAATCTAAAAAAAAAAAAAAGATGGATATAGATATATGGCTAAATAAGCTGTGCGCATTCTAATTTGATAAAGAAAATAGGAGAAAAAGAAAAGGGAAGGGAAAAAGGGGGAAAAAAATGAAAAGAAAGGAAAAAGAAAAGAAAAGAAAATAAGAATAAATGTTAAGATAATCAGCTAGTTACTCTAATTATTACTATGGGAACATTACTGAGGACCTTTGTCACCATCTATATGTTTGTATTGTATTGTCTTTATGTTTTTTGTTTTTGATAATGTGAAATATTAATGATGACTTAGTACCATAGTCCGAACTATATGAACGGCAGCAGAAAATCATCGGCAGGTACTGTCTGAAATAAAAAGAGAAAAAAAAAAAAAAAAAAAAAATTGTGAAAGAACAATTAGACATTAATCTGCTGCACTTATTTATAGCAGAGTGGCACAAATGAAATTCATGTGCAGTCAATTAAGTGAACTCGTAAAGGACAGAAGGATAATGAGAGGGAATCCGAAAGATAAGACCTAATATAAGTATTACAATAAGATGCCATTGGCAATCATGCATTTAGAATCGACAATCCAATGGTAAATTATAGATTCCATTATAGGAATTATTCAGATTACGGCTTAAATTGGTTTTCACACTTTTTTTTTCAAGAGCATGGAAGAAATTTCAATAAACACATACTTCACAAGCATTACCACTTCTCCCTCTTGTTTATTTTGTCATATTAGCTGTATATTTTAAAGTAAAATATTAGTGTTATAGTATATTATAGTGTGTTATTAGTGTATTATAGTTAATAATAACATCTAGACCCCACGATTTATTTAAAAAAATGATAAAGCTAAATGTCCCTTTTTGGTTCACTATTTTGACATTATTATAATAATAATGATTATTATTTTTATTATTTCTAAACTCAAATAAATGCAATTTCACAGGATTATTCATTAATTGACAGTAGTAATTTCAAATTGTAGGCTGAAATAATTGAACTAGAGGAATTTACCATGTCATGTATGTTTTCAGTTTTAATTCCTGATAGTTTACATTTTATTGAATAACTCTGTAAATGATCTTTTAAACTGCAATAGCTGTGCATTGTGTTTATGTCTGGCTTATTGAAGCTGGTGTTATGTAATGTGGTATACCTGTGAGAAGTCTATTGTGTTCTATATTTTACTATATAGTACTTCTCTGCTTATTCATGTATTCATTCATTGATTAACTGTGAAAAATGCTGTCTAGTCCCTGCTATTGCGTAATATACTTCCTGATGTTATGTTATTGTTGTCATTCTGACCAAAACTGCCTCTGACTGCCCAACTGCTTCCAGCAACTTTGTACTTTAAGATTATAACTTTATATTTATAGTTTTGTAATAGACATAACATTCATTCTGAACCTTATTATTAATATTCAAAACACGAGATGCTGCCTGGGGTAACAATTTATAACTCTAGGCAGCAAGTGAAACATATTAAATTGGGCGTGCAGTGCACCCATGGGAAAATGACTGTCTACACTTTATTTAACAAAATACTAATTTAAATCTGATGTACTACTAGATCCACAATTTATGCTCTAGTGATGGCCAGGTGTACACAGATATAATTATTGTTTTATTCCTATAAAAACATATAGCTGACCAAAATGCATGCAAAACCCAGATACTGATACTGGTACCCAGATAATGATCAAGAGGAGAATTTGGCCCAGAATTAGTCTGTCTAACATGTGTACTTCCATGTTCTTATGTTCAGTTTTCTGTGCATGGCCTCTATATAAAGCGAATAGGTCACAATGTACAGACCCTTAATATCTCTACATACAGAAACTGGTTGTGTACAGTTTGTGACCGTGACAACAGGTTGCAGCGCAATCATTGTTACTCAACCGCAGAATTCCAGGTGTTCAGAATGAACCATGACAGTGGGCAGTGTACATAGGGAAACACCAGAAAACATGAGAACAAGGGAATAATGCTTGCTGAGGCGTGGATTTAATATCTTTGGATTCGCTTTTAAAATGATTTAATACTCTGAATAATATTTAAAAAAAATTTACTGATATATTGATATATATTTTATATTTGATATATTTTTTGATAATTTAATACTTTGAAAGAAATATAAAAAAACTCTTCAAAAAATAGGAAATCATTTGAAAAGCTTATCCAGAAATATTAAACCGAGGTCTAATTATAGATAACTCTATCTCATGATTTCATGTGACATTAATTCACAGAACAAGACACCTCTCAGTACAAACTTTCTATATAACAAAACTTTAAAGTAGTCTAACGTAAAATCCTTAGGAGTAGGAGAACCTGTTATTGTGCCAAAGATCTTAGAAACTCTAAGTCGCTTATAACTAGCTATTGAGATATAACCCCAAGGTGCTCTCAATAGTGTTCATGTCTATGGTACAATAAAGTTGTTGCCCCGCCTTCCCCTTGAGTGTGGAGCTATGAAGAGCTAAACACGTGTGTGGTGTTGTTCCTCTGTTTCACTGTGTTCTAGATTATCCTATCATCTGTATGCAGATTGCAACACACATCAAGGGATGGTTTTTTGTCTGCTGGTAAAATTGGTGGTAAAATGTTTTTGGTTTTTTTTGTTTGTTTTTTAATAGATTGGTATCTGGTGCATTGGTTGACAATGTTCACACAAATGCATTGTAACTGTTGGCAAATGATAACATTTTTCCCTGTAAAAGCTAGAAAAAAAACATTAGTATAATATGGAAATCAAAGGAAAGAAGCTAGGATTAAAACACACAAATCTTAATGCCAATCGTTAAGAGGAAGTCCAAGATTACTCATGCCAATTATGTGGCCTTGCTCTATAATCTGCAGGCCAACTGGGCTATCCTCTTTGGTATCACAAAGCCAAGGTCACAGCTGTGAGGAAGACTGGTAAGGTCACTATTGAGGTTAAAACAAAGGTTGTCTAGCTGCAAGATGTTGGTCATGCATATTTAAACGCAGAAGAAACCCTTAATGCAAGAGTGTTTGGTGGGATCTGAACTGCGACAGTAGAACAAATTGAACATCTGTAGGGAGAGGCCTTTTTAATGACAAGGACACTAGAGTATGACACTCAGACAATCCTTAGGGAACTCATCACACATAGGTTCAGCAACACATTTCTATAATAACCTTTTGGGTAATTATCACAAAACAAGTTTGCCGTACAAGAACAAGATACAAAGATGATAGTTGAAGCAAGACTACAGTCTAAATAAATTGTAGTATAATTACACAAGTAAAGTGCAGCACATCCAAGGGAAAAACAGATTAGGGGTCCTACTACTAATACTATGTGGTGCGTATGTGATTTATATGACGTACGCTAGTTGTAGAGGAGAGAATAGAATGGGTTTTGTGAAAACCACAAGGAATGCGGTTGTAGGCTGATACAGGATAAGAATATAAAATGTGCCTGCTCAAACGTTATCAGATATGCTTCTCTAAAACCATGGGTTTATAAGGATTTCATAGAAGACTGGAGACTAGACAGAGTCTAATGGAATGAACGATGTAGGTGATTAGGATGAAATCTTGCACAGGTTACATCATAAAAAGTTCATAAAATTTATATAAATTCATGCTAATTTACTATATATATAATTCTAAGATGATAGATGATAATATTTGCTTAGCATGGATAACAGGTTCATGTTAAATTGTTTTCTTTCTTCGGTACCATGTAGAGACCTTCAAATCAAACACCACCTGACAGGGGTAGACTTATCCATATGCTTTACGTTTTAGGGCCCAGTTATGAAATCGGCCTTACCAGGCCTAACTTCTTCCCAAGAAAGGGGGGCATTTACATGAATGAGCAGGAGGCTTTGAGTATGTATACTGAGTGCCACTGCACACACCTTTCTTGCTGCTCCCTTGCAGGTAAGAAAACACCCAAATCAGGCAGCGTGCAGAGGTTATCTCCTCAATTTGATTACATCTTCTCCTGGGATGCTAGAAAGCGAGGACATGTGTGAAGCATGACCTGGTACATAAACTCCTCACATCCCTTTTCAACTCACCCAGGGAACCTGACAATTCATCTGTGGTGAATGCAGGCAGTTGAAGGCTATTCCCATTGCCACCTTAAATCCTTATGGAACTCAGGAACAAGATAATCCGTTACCAGTGTACATTGTGTGAATGAGATGCAGACACAGACAATATCACTTACATTGGGATTGCTGAAGTCAATATACTCTACTTACTAATGGGTCACAACAATATAGCAGTCCAGACTTGGTATTACATTTCAAAGAAAGATGCCACTCAATACTAAATTTGTTACAATAAAAATGATGGCACCCCTAAAAAACACAGTCTCCAGTAAAAGTTTACTAACAATTATGTAAAATAAATAAGACTTTTACTTAACTATCAGCTCTTCTAATTTTCTAAACTAAAACACAATGTTGTAACAACAATACGTACTAAAGATATGAGTGGTGTGGCTTGGGTCACTTTCAATACACAACTACAAGAGATTAAAGGTCAAATACGGAATCTGGTAACACCAGATTTAAAAGGGACACTGTAAGAACTTTAACAGCTTCATCTTATTGAAGTTGTTATAGTGCCTGCAGTCCTGCCATGCCATGCCCTGTACTACACCCAAATCCCACTATTAGACTAATTTGAAGGCTTGAAAGAGCGGGTGTCAAGGGTTGCAAGGCTAATGTCGCCGTTCCTTCCTTAATCCGCTAATCCTGGTTCCAGATGTGCTTAGTAGTGATATAGCTCTCCCACTGCATATAGAAATTTTCCCAATATATTGGATGCAGACAGTTGTATTGGGTACAAGGAATGTTTTATTAAGGCCAAGTTGCCTGCTTATATACCCAGACCCCCAGCATGGGGTTTTCATACAATACTATAGTAACCCTGCCCAGGCATCTCTGTGTCTGGGAGATAAGAGCATGCACTTTTGCTTAAACTAATTATCTCCCAGGCTCTAGAGGTACAATATAGTACAACAAAACATATAGAAAACAGATAGGAACCCTCACAAGCATGGTATCCCTGGATAGCCTGGATCTGAGTGTCACATCCTGCTCTGTTCTGTGGAGATGTCTGGCCTTGGCTTCTGGTATCCAGTACTCTTTTACAATTCTTGTTTAGTTTTTCTTCGTTTTTCTGGTTTTCTATTCCATGTCTGGTTTCTTTATGCTGGGTTTTCTAGGTTCATTCCTGTATTCCGTTCCTGGAATTCCCAGTCTCTTGGCTTCTTTTAAATGTTTGATTTTTGTTGCCACACCCATTCCTTTCCCATTAATCCTTTTTGTTTCAGTTGGTTCCTGCAGGCAGTTGTTTCAAGTCCTCTGCCCTTTCTTGCAGGTAAGTGCTGTGTGTGTTTTATAATTGTTTATTTAGTCATGCATATCTTGGCAGTCTAGGAACCCACCTTAATTGGAGTACTTTGATGCAGTGCTGGGTTGCATACATCTTGGCCATTTATGCATGTCTAAATCTCCAATGTTTATTGCACATATTAGTACTTAGTTATGTCTCCTCTTGTTTTGCCTTGCATCTCTGGTCTTGATTTATTTTGTCTTGTATTCCCAGTTCATGTACAGTCCTGTCCTGACCTGTTCATGTTTCCCTCATGTCTTGTGCACATGTTCTGGGTTCTGCTTTCTGTCCTGCTCCGGTTCTGGGTTCTTCTAGTCTTGTCTTGTTTTCTTGTTAGGTGCCTGTTCTAGTCTTGCCTTGTTTCTGCACTGGATACATATCTGCTGCAGAGCCTCCCTATCCAGTTCCTGGGAGGTCTGCTGCATCAGGGCCCTGGTACGTTGCCGCAAAAAATGCTGGTGCTCAACACCAGGGGGCGTGTGGTTACCCTGCACCAGGCCCTGATAGTCCATTTCCACGCTGAGACTCCCTTCATCATCAAGCACACAGGGGTCCCGGTCTCTGTACCGCCACCCGTGACACTGAGAGCCCAAGTTGTTCAAATAGCGCTCAGATCCACGTAGTATAACTGAATCGCCACCGGGGTAAAGTTTTAACTGACCGCACACGTGGCAGCTGCCCAAAATAGTTCAATAGGAAAAGGGGTTGCGGCTGGTCAACTTAAGGGAGTTCCTATTTGCTTGTAATCGAAAGGCTCCACCTGGCTCATAAGGAGTGAATGGTCACCTGTTTGGGAGAGTCTTTTTCCTGAACAGCGCTCTCCTGGCTTGTCTGGGGATAGAGTAGGTAGCAGTGCAATTTTCCCGGGGTTCGCAAGACTATATGTCCGAAGTATAGTTCCACGAACTCAACCACCAAGTATCGCTGCCTGCGTTCAGGAGACAACATGGACGCCATTAACTGGAGCACGTGTTTCGGTCAAAAGAATGGCGGCCACCCATGGAGAGCACTTGAGTTAGGTGTTTTCTGTGAAGTTAACGAGCCAGAGGGGTAGTCTGTGTTCAATGGTTTAACAGTACCGAATTGAAGGGAACATGTGATAAGTCATGGCTTCCGTGACAGCGGGTGTGTTACCGACTGACATATCGTGATGTCATATCTTCAGTGCAATAATCATTGTAACTCTTTCAGTGTTTCCCTCTCCTGGCTCCATGACAGTTATAACTTTTGGATTAATGTCTAAACATGTTTCAGATGAATATAACCAAAATTATTACATGGTTTCTCAAATTCTTATTTCTCATCTTGCCCACTGAGCTGATGGTCTATGCACCCTTCAAATGTACTCCTGACATAGAACGAGCCGTGTTCCAGTTGATGTCATGTAGAAGACTAGAATATTGTCAAGGAATACAATAACATAGAAGTATAGCATATTTTTGCTTATTGATATATTATATGTATTCCTACTCGTTGTGTAACCACAGTCACAGGATTCACCCATAACTGTAAAGGCAGCATATGAAAAAGAAGAAGAATTATTTAACAATCAGAAATTATTGGTTTGGAGTCATTTCTAATTTTTTTTTGTGCAGTCCATTTTTTGGTAGTACCAGTCCACATATTGCCCAAACACGCATTACGAACTATCCACGTGGCTTTGTGAATATTTAATCCCTCCTCCTAATGAACTGACATGACAGATCAGACCTAAAAATATTTTAATAATTATAATATTATAATAGTTCTTGTGATAAAATGCCTGCTTGCTCAGGTGAACATATACCAGACTTGTTTATTCCAGAATTCACGAAGAATATCTATAGCCAACACATAAAGCATAGGTATGCAAAAGGGGTTGCTATGACATCCACCTGGTGTATCCACCAGTCATTTCCATAACTCGCATGTTATGTGTATAACAGAATCCACCAGTCATTTCCATAGCTAAGATGATATGTACATACAAGAATTAATTAGTGATCTCTACAGGAATATGAGAAACAATTCTTTTGGTTAGAGATAAGCTGAAGCAATATAAGTACACCAAATAATTTGCCATGTTTCTATTTAATAACCACGATTTCTCTTTCTCTCCTTCTAGAATTCTATATGTATGTGGAATCTCTTTACATAAAGCGGCATTGTCTAATTGACCAATACCATCAATTAATATAAAATATCAATAGCAATAAATATTTTGCCAGATGCATTGAAGATTTGGAATGGTGAGTTCAAACATTTTCCTATTTAGCATTTAATATATTATTATTGTATTATTAAATAAATATGTCCAAAACTCACTATTAATGAGTTACTACTAAAGGGTTTGTCATTCAGTATGACTTTTTTCTTTTAACATGTATCAGCTTACTTACAAAAAAAGTTCACAAATACAGTATAACAAAAAAAAATGATAGATTATTAACCCCTTAAGGACCAAACTTCTGGAATAAAAGGGAATCATGACATGTCACACATGTCATGTGTCATTAAGGGGTTACAATGGTCTACAAAATGATCTAAAATCTGACCTACAAAATACAATTTAAGACAATTAAGATAAGACAAAATTTCAAACATTTGTGTAATATAAAATATAAAAAACCAATACAAAGGAACATTTCTTATTAAAACTTGTTTATAGCTCAATCATTACTGGTATAATTGTTTTTTTTTTCAATTTACAATATAAATAGACACAATCAAAAAGGACATATTCCATGATGTACCTTATCAATATAAATAAATACATATATTATTAATTAGTTGCTTTTTATGATTTAGTTCACAGTCTCTTGGATTATCATCTGGTTGACTTACCTTATCTCTGTGTAATCCTTTTGTTTTAGAAAAATAACGCTGATCAGATAATAAATCCCATTTATTTCACTGGTGCCAAAAACACAATCCATCCAATGTCAAGTGTTAACATGAAAAGGCCCTAAAGACCCCTAGTATTTTTCTTAGCATAGGAATATCACTTGCTCCAGCGTGTGGAAAGACAATATCCCTGACACAGCAATGGGCTTAATTTAGGATTTGGAGATTGGTGAAACTATTACTGACATAGTTACTGTTATCCTTCTCTTGAGAAGGAGCTTAGCACTCCCATGAATATGCATGAGGCAAACTCACTATTATACTGGAATATCTGAACAGGCCATCACTCCAAGCTCGATTGCTGTATAAATAAAAACAAGCAGCCAACTGCAGCATTTATTAAGACTTGTTTTTTTATTAATAGATATAATTAATGAGATAATTGCTGATATATTAATTATATTTATTATTAATTCTACGGCTTCTAATAATAACAGTATATGCTAATCAATCACTTTCTTAAGGTTGTAATGATCTGTTTGTACGTTAAATAGGACACATTCATGTTAATAAATAGAATTTTTTTTTTTAATGGAAAAAATCCCATGGTTTCAAGATGTTACACATTGTTATGGATCAGCTTGAGAAGTTGAACTGTTCTGCATGGAGTTATTTTGGATTTGTTTTGCCTCTGCTTGTCAGAGAATACAATCTACTTTAATATAAGTACAGGAAGCATTCACACTGTAGATACATTACATTGGCTAAAGCATGTAACCTTGGTTGAATAGCACGAACATTGGATTATGCTCATATTAGGCTAGTTTTAATCTGTACCTTTATCTTGCTTTGTCAGCTCCAACTAATTCTTCACAATCCTATTAGATCTATCTCGCTCTATAAATTCCCGTATTCATGACGTTGACTGGTGCAGGAACAGGCTGGAATGCAGACTAAATACATGCTAACTCCAATCTGTAAACTCTAAACAAACATGATTCATCTACAGTGAATATGATAATTTATAAAGAGCCTGCAAAGCATGACAATGATTCCTTCGTTATTAATCACCAACTATTACTGTATTACCGTTTTATAGAGTGGGCATGGTGTGTGTTTGTGTTTATGTATATGTAAAGGGTTTCTCACTAAAAGTGAGAATTCAAAGTGAATTTAAAATTTAAGGAAGGCAGGTCAAAATTGTAAAGTTCTGTAATTTGGCGATGGACACCATTCTCTAAGAGATTGGGATTTAGTCACTGAACAATAGGAAAACTGGCAACTAATACAATAAATGTAGTATTGTTTGTAAACTGAGAGTAAAGATACAAGAACTCTTGATGGAGGGATTCCTGTTTTATGATGAAGTTCCCGAACGCTCTCTGTTGAATTGTTTTGCCATATTACACACTCCCTGAAACAATTAAATGCTTAAAAAATGATGAAGAAACAAATACAGTGTGTCTCTAAATAGCTACTCACTCAGCATATCAGGAGAGAGGCTGAATTAAAGGCATACTCTAAGCATCAAACAACTAAATGCCTCTACTGTAAGAAAAAAAATGGGTAAGGGGTAAGGTGTTTTGGGGCGTAGTGTTGGGGAGGCTTAAAGTACCCTCAAAACACCCAAACAACTTTAAATTAATGAAGCAGTTTTGGTGTATAGATCATGTACCTGTAGTCTCACTGCCCAATTATCTGCCATTTAGGAGTTAAATCCAATTATTTATTTAATTCTAGTAGTCATTCCTCCCTGGCTGTGACTTACAGTCTCCATGCACATTTCCTGTAAAAAGAAATCTAATGTTTAAACTTCCTTTGTTGCAAAGTGTGATAGAGCCTACAGGAACCTCATGTGCATGATTAAAGGGTTACTCCAACTAAAACCAGGGTCTTTATAAAACAATGGGTTAATGAAAAGAAGAGAAATGCTAAAACCTGCCACTATCCATTGTAAAGACAAAGTTCTTACCTCAGCCCGATACACAAGACACCATTTTGGAGATGCTCTGACCCAGTTGTCTCACCCTCACTATTTGGCTCTTGTCAGTCACTCGGATCTTTTCGCTTGCCCATATTTCCTGTTTCCAACACGTGAAAGTCAAGAACTGACTGTTCACTTGCTGCCTACTATGTCCCACCCCTTGACGGCTGCCATTGTAAAGATTTAATCAATATTATTCACATCAGTGGTTTTAATTTAGTGGCTAATCAATGCATATTTCGGAATAGAATTTGGGGTTCTGAAGACATTAATTAATTAATAACTCAATTGGCAGTGTTGTAATTTATTATGAAGTCTCCAGAACTGTTAGATGCTGTCATTTTCCCACAATTTACACTCCATTGATATATAGTCTCTTTCTCTCTCTTTAGTATAGGGAGTTATTCAGTACTGCTCTGCATTAGTTAAACCGCCTTGCTTTTATGATTTCAGCATACCTACTTGATCAGTGTTTGCACCTGTCATTTCAGGAGATTGAAAGTTGTGTGGGAGACTATCAATAAATTAGGAAATAGATAGATAGATAGACAGACAGATAGATAAACAAAAGCTAAGATTGAGAATTACAGAGATAAGACAGAGGTATTTAAGTAGGGAAATAAAACCATTAAACAAGCAACAGGAAAGATATATGGGCCTGAGCTGGTTAAACTAACTTTTAACATGATGGACAAAGGCAAAGGTGATAAAAAATACTTTGCATGATTAGCACAGGCTATAGTTACAAAGTATACATGAAAATGTATACATTGAAAATAATGAAACTAAATAATAGTCACTAAATATAAAAACACACATACATCAAAATTAACAGGGTATGTAGAAATATAATGAAATGTGAGTCTTCCAGAAGGCTACCTATTTCGAATGGACATGGAACAGCTGATGGAGCTCTGAGTTCTATGCTGGACTGGGTATGTTTAAAAATCAGACTGTTTCAAATGGCCATTATGGAGTTATTTTCAACATGAGATGTGGTCACATGTTACAACATACAACACTAAATTATACTATGAATAAATAGACCGTGCTAACATATTGTGTTATAACGAATATGCAAACACACGTATCACCTGTTATATGATATGTGTGTGTGTGTGTATATATATATATATATATATATATATATATATATATATATATATATATATTTGTGTACGGGATTATGAAAGGGGCGTACATTTCAAGTAGGTTTAGTTTTGATAAATAATAGTCGGTTAAGGTGTGCCGAAAGGCTAGGCCTGCAAAAAAGAGGGCCCACCTGGTTACAATGATATGTGAAGAGGGTGTGGTGGGAGGGGAACTCCCGGAATCGACGAAGACAGGTAAGCAGGGGTTTGCTGGGTTTATATAGCCCTTAAATCCCTCCCACAACTTCAGGCATACGCCTTCTATTTGTGTACGGGATTATGAAAGGGGCGTACATTTCAAGTAGGTTTAGTTTTGATAAATAATAGTCGGTTGAGGTGTGCCAAAACCGACTAGAGGCTAGGCCTGCAAAAAAGAGGGCCAAAAAGTATGTAACGTTTATATTATTTATTAATATCACAATAGTAACATTATTTAGACATACTGTAGAAAGCGAGTCTGATCTCTTTCTCTGGGTTTGGAATGTACTGGTTGTACACTGCAGATTTCCAGCGTCCCATTCTCTTTTTGATATGTGATGGAACTTGATTACTTGAGGCCGTGGTGGCTGCTCCGATCCGAAATTAATGTCCCGAGAAGGAATTTGGATTGAGGGCAAGTCTAAGTAATAATGAACGTATGTATAGCATGAAGTGTTTTGTAGTGAGTGGTTTTCCTTGTAGGGACAAAAGTGGCAGTTCTGGATTCCTAATCTACTGACTTAACAAATTATCCAGCACTTGAACTGGGCACCATTTAATACCAGTAGGGAAATACTTAACCTCCACTGGGGGGCCTGCTTGATTTGTTTTTGTACGGGGGATTGCTAATACATAATGATAATTTATTTTAGTCAAGTTTCTCTGTTTAAGGCAAGTGTCTGTGTCAGTTATCTTTTCTACTGAAAACTCTTTGGGCCGTAGGAACCCGAAAAAGGCCAAATAAGCTGCGGACTTAATTACTAGGTTAGTAGAATATTCAAAAGGATTTTTATCTAATAGCTTGGAGATTTCTTTAAAGATGTTACTATCTATTGGGAGTCTCTTAAGGGATTTATGGTAATTTAGTCTCTGGATACCTTTTAGAATGTTTTTTATTGGGTATGTGGATAAGAAAGGGGTCTTATTCGGGTAGAGAGTAAGCATGAAGTGTTGTATACCTGTTAAGTATAGTTTGATGGTATTGTATGCAAGTTTTAACGAGATGTGGCAAAACGTTGAAAATGCAACCATGGTTCCTACAGAAAAACGATTTATTATGTTAAAGTCGCGTACAAATTTTGTAAACATTCCAAATGCTCTACTATATGCTTTTTTTGTGTTCACTGATAACCCTGCCTGAGCTAGAATTCTACTGTGGGCCAATAATTGGTCTAAAGCATGATTAGATCTCTGAACTGCGGGGGAGTTTTGGGTTGCTTGTTCGCTGTAGGGTGCAGTCTGAAAAATTCCTGCAAATTAAAACGTGACAAAGCGTCAGCTGCGTTATTGAATATTCCTGGAACATGCATACAACAAATGTAAAACTGTAATTTTGCTGCCAACCATGTGAGCTTTCTCACTAGATTCATAATAGACAGGGACTGAGAACGGCCTTGTTAATTATACTACAGGCTGCTATGTTATCAGAATAACACCTAACTGCTTTACCCCTCCAATTCTCTCCCCAAATGTGTGCTGCTGCCACTATGGGAAAGATTTCGAATAACGCTGAGGTGTTCTCGAAGTTATCTAGTGTATCAGTTTCAGGTGGCCAGCTGTCATATACCCATTCGTCCCCAAATATTGCTGCGTACCCGACTGAAGCTGCAGCGTCTGTCCAGATAACTGGGGAATCGTCGGAGATGGGAGGAATGAATAATGACCTACCATTCCACGAGGATAAAAACAGATTCCACATTTCTAGGTCAGCCCTTGCCGAATTGTCTAAATTGATCTTAGTGTCGTCGTCAGGGAGGCCGTGTAGTAGAGAGAGTAACCTGGAGATGAAAGACCTGCCTTGAGGGATAATTCTCATGGCAAAGGTAAGAGAACCCAAGAGAGACTGTAACTCCTTCCTAGTGCATGACCCGAGGTTGGTGCAGGTGTGAATGTGATCTAGAATCCTGTCTACTTTGACTTGAGGGAGGCTAGCTTGCATGGTTACAGAATTGATTGTGATACCTAAAAAGGTGATTTCTGTACTGGGACCTTCTGTCTTATTTGAGGCTATCGGAACCCCTAGTTCCTCAAATAAGGAGAGTGCGCTTTTTAGGCTGTGTGGTATGTAGTAGTGAGGTTCGACATACAGAAAATCATCGAGGTAGTGAATTACTACTGGGCAGTGGGCACCTGGACTTGTTAAGTAGTAGCCAATTCAGGGTTTCTGCGAATATGTTGAAAATGTTTGGGCTACTTTTTGAGCCAAAGGTCAGCCTAGTTGCAAAATAGTATTCCCCTTCCCACTTAACTCCATGTAGGTGCCAGAGCGATTGCTTAATAGGTAGCAGTTTGAAAGCATTTGAGATGTCTGTTTTGCTTAACCAGGCCACCTTACCGAAGTTGACAATGGCTTGAATGGCATCGTCTATTTTTGCGTATTGTAGTGAGAAGTCTTCTGATGGTATAAGGGAATTTAAACTTGGGGAGGTGGAAGATTGCGGTGCTGAGAAGTCAATTATTAACCTCTTTTTTCGTTAAATTTACCCGTGGCTAGACCTAGTGGGCTTGTTCTCCAGGACGTGAAAGGTGGTCTTTCCTTTGTCGAGGAGATCTTTAAGACTGGCTGGTTCGGATATTGCTGATAGCAGGTTGGGGCATTCTAGTATGCCTGAAGGGAGTGCTACTAAGCCTGTGTGAAAGCCTTTAGTGAAACCAGAGATGAGAAAGTCCGCCAACTGTGAAGAAGGATGTGCAGTCAGGTAACGTTGTAAATTAGGTACGTTTATTGGTGTCATTGCCTTTTTTGGAAACAGTTTGTTTGGGCACATTGTTTTTGCGTGAGCCCTGAAACAGATTGAACAAACGTGGAGAAATCTACAGGCGCTATAACTACACCCCCCCTCATTAAAGTTATTACACACTTGCGCTTTCCCGAGAAACACTATAGGTCTCCCTAATTTGTCTTTCATCTCCCTTTGATTAGAAAAATAGTCTGGGTTAGCGTTACTTGTGGACGGACCTACTGCGGTACTAGGACAAAAGTTCGATGTATGAGAAGCTGAAGAGCATATTGCACATGCTGGTGTTTTTAGCCCGGCGAAATGCCTACAGAACAATTCTGTGTCCAACTGACTCCAATCAGTGGGAGTGTTGAACTGTGCCAGCGATGCGGCTGATCTGGCTGAAAAAGATTTATGATAGTCATAGAACGCATAACCACCATACTTGTAGGCTAGTTCCACCAGTTTGTGCAAGTATAAATCCAGCTCTTCCCCACGGTGTGGGAAAGAAGAGCAAATTACGTCCCTATATAACCCAAAGGCTAAGACGAATTCAGGAATATTAAGTTTTTTATTAAGTCTAGGGTCTCTGGCTTTCATTACTACGGATATATCTTCGAAAGTGTAAGATCTGTTCTCGATAATATCCTGTGAGGCGATGAGGAGGGAAGCTAAATTAACATCTTTCCCTTCTAGTAAGTCCCGTTTTAGATTTTGTGGGATTAAATGAACTGGATTAATAATATTAGATTTTTTGGCAGGAATAGGAGTGGAGTTACCTCCTGAGCCGGTCTCTGGTTGTTCCAGTGGAACTTGAACTTCTGAAATGCTGGACTGACCAGTGGCTTCCAGGTTATCTAACTTGTTATTTATGGTAGCTACTGAAGCTACCAAAGAGGTCATCATACTCCGTAGTTCTGCCAAACTATTCTGTATTATACCAGCAGAACTAGGGCCTGGTAAATCCTCCGCATTTTGGGTGTTAAGTAAACGGAAGAGTTCTGCTTTCCTGGCTGTAGCCGGGAAGGGAATGTTCCTTCTATTCAGCTTGGCTGTGATCTTTGGAATAGTCCAGGATCTGTAGCTGGATGAGGGTCTGTCTTGGCTGGGTGCTAGATCTGGACGGAGTGCTTGCAACTGACAGTTCATCGTCTGGTACTGAAGCGTTTGACATGCTACAGGCATGAGAGGAAACGTAGTGTTAGAATTTTTTATTTTTTTTATGTGTGCTGGCTGACTAGCTAGTGCCACCGTGGCGAAGCAATTATACTAGGTTGGTGACTGGTGAGGCTCTGCTAAGTGCCAAGTGGCTTGAGAGGCTCTATCTATGAGTTGGCGCAAGGGGATTTTGTGGCCACTGAGCATTGTGGCGGGGTGTTGGCCTCTCGGTGACTTGTAATCATAAGATAGACTGGGGGTGACAGGTGAGGCCCTCTCTATACCAAATGCGAGGCGGCTAACTATGATTTGGCCCGAGGGGCGTAGTACCTCCGAATTGAGGATGGGTGTTGGCCTCGCGGGACCCCTAACTTAATGCGAAGAAGCCGGGAGAAGACTACCGCTATTGGGCTCCCTGACAACCAGCCACGACTAAACTGGATGGGGGAATAAATGCGAGACTGAACGTATTTGTATTGTAATATTGTTATCCTTACCTGAACGTGAATTAGTGACGACTCTGACGAGTATTTTAAGATGACCTAAGGAGTTATTTACTCTCTGTCGGCTTTGTACTGCTGATGCCCCGATTTGCAGAGAATGGACACAGGAGGAGTTAGATAGAAATAGAAAAAGAAACAAGCATATTTTAGTTTATAACCCCCTTTTTTTTTAAACTATTTAAATTATAATATTATTGACTATACTGTGCTCATGGTAGGACGAATGAGTTTACCTATTCCTACTTAGTAATGAGTGAGGCAGATAGGAATAACATAGTGTAGGAAGGAAATATTACTAACCGAACCATAATTTGTAATTCAGCTTTAATTGAAGCAATATATCCTGGAAGAATACCCCTGGAATTGAAAGAAAAAGTAAATACAGAGGAGACCCATGAACTTAACATCTAATTATCAAAACAAAATTAAGTTTGCAATTGTAATTTTACTTTTGACTAGATTAACCCGTTTTATGGAATATAATTTTAACCGAACGAAATAGCTAAACAAAGTATGTGACTATGAAACATGCGAACTGAATAGGCATACGTTTAACAAATACATTTTTACATGAATGATTACTACATACTGTCATGCAGTTTTTTAAGAATTTAGCCGAACAGCGTTTTGAGCGTAAGTGAAACAAGATTGCCGATCAGAGAATTGCTATATACTAAATATAAGACGCCGACGAATGATAAACGCGTACGAACGTAAGTATAATGAAAATTATATGCAGTGGACTTATGGTTGTGGATGAACTGTCGAATGGCTTGCGTTCGCGTGGAATACTCACGAAACTGGCGGGCTGTGTACGAGCGTCGCGGTCGATTGACGTCAGAGGTCTGCGAAGCGGAAATGAAGGCTGGAACTTCCGGAATCGACGAAGACAGGTAAGCAGGGGTTTGCTGGGTTTATATAGGCCTTAAATCCCTCCCACAACTTCAGGCATACACCTTATATATATATATATATATATATATATATATATATATATAGTGTTTTTGTAATTTTGTATCCTTCTGTAACAATGCAATGTTTTGTGGACCCAGGGCATACTTGAAAATGAGAGAAATCTCAATGTATTGATCCTGGTAAAATATTTTTTTAAATAAATGTATGCGGGAAGGTAAACAACTATTTCTCAAAGGTGGAATCTGTAATATATAATTTGAACACTAGATGGAGCCAAATGTATGCCATTGTTCTGGTACCTATAAACGCATGCCAAAGTGATTTCATGTAGCTAGGCTGCTAGGGTTCTCTGTGATATTATATATTATTTATTTATCCAAGCTGTTCTTGCTGTGTGAATTACTATGAATTCAAGCCACATTTTAGGTCACAAAAGCCGAAGAAGAATAAATCTTTAAGCCAGCTTTATTTTTTATTTTATTTTTATTCTTTATTTTTGTGTGCACAAAGATACATTCAGGCAATATCAAATAATGTTCCCCAATACCCCGCATTGTAGATACTAAATACCATATTATACCTTCCAATGGCCAGCTTTATTTTAAGTCTGACTATTTCAGCTTACAATTAGAAATTCACTTTAAATTTCATCCACATTTTCAAGAAATCCCACTTTAGTGATTAACACTGCAATTTAAAATGAATTTAAAGAAACAACAAAGCAGCCAAGCTTGATATTGGCCGACCAAGCACATATTTAGCCAGTGAGCCCCTCTAAAACAGTATGTCCATAACAGATAATGGCATTCCCAATGCTTATCTTAACCTGTGTGTGAACAAGGCAGACATTTAACCACAGGATGAGCTACAATGAGTTGTGTCATGTTTGTTTACAAAAATAGTCTGTCACTTCCCTGGACGCCACAATGACAACTTTACCGGAAATCAGCCTTTCTGAAGAAAGATGTAGAAGATGTGTCATTGAGTCATTACCTTCCTTTTAGCTCTAAAACTATTACTAAATATCTGACTACAGATTACAGCGTGTGCATGTTTAATTTCTGGTGAGTTGGAATATATTAGTCATGATGTCTATGGAACAGGGAATAAAGCGTAGACAATCCTACACATGTTTTTTTCATTTGATTGTCAATATTGTTTGAAAGAACCAGTGTTTAAAAAATAATAATAATAATAATAATTAAACTCCTATGGGCCTATGTTAATCGAGCTGTCGCATTAGTTATGATACTCAGGCTTCTATGTATTTCTTTAGGATAAGCGTTTTCAAATGATCAGTCTCTTTTCAAATGATTTATCTGCAGAGGTCACCGTTATAGTCTATGAGAATCTCTGTACATAAACCGTTTCATGTTTTGTCTTAGTACAGTATATCGTGATCATCTGTAAAGCTTATCCAAAAGAATAACATTGAGGCCTTTGCCCTTTCTATCTGGCAGTCAGCCAAGAGAAAGCATACAGACAGGAGGAGAAATGAAACAGTTTAAATTTCTCATTCTCATCTGCATTGTTTGCCGGGACATTGTCTTGTGTGAACCGGACTTTGATGTAATTTACTAAATCTTTAATAGAGATTGGAGGAGCCGTCACAGCCACGTTACAGTGCTTCCCACCCTATCAGTGTCCTATTAAAGGTTAAGAAGTGTGCAGGGGTTCATAAAATACCCCTCTGTCTCATTAGAGATTTTACCTTTTAGCTGAAAGCAGCAAGGTGAATTGTTAGTGTAGGACTCACCTAAGAGGTTTAGTGGCCATCGGAGTGGTAATAAAAACCTCCTTTCATTTAAACGTGCATAGGAATTTGGGATAGTGCGCAAGTAACTGTTGTCTTTTTTTAGAAACATTTCGATATAAATAATATATTTTTTAATGATTTTCAAGTCCCCTGTGTTCCTTTATAACATCAGATTTCTATCCCCTCTCCCCTTTAACCCCTTAAGGACACATGACATGTGTGACATGTCATGATTCCCTTTTATTTCAGAAGTTTGGTCCTTAAGGGGTTAAAAAAAAAGAAAAAAAAAAGTTATAACCGTGAGTAGACAGACTCCTTACTGCAGCCCAATCCTCCTATGCAGAAATCATTAATATTGCTGACCATTATCAAAACAAAAGCTTCTCATAGAGTGCAGCAATCTCTGAGATCTGCCAGTCCCATTCTCATATACGAGAAGTATTGAATCAACATCATCAAATCCAATGGTTCTCAGTTCAGTCAGTCTGGATAATAAAGATTCAATTATTTCATTTGTTTTAATCCAAAGCCCCTAGTGCATGCTATGTGCGTGAAAGTCTGCGTGAGAGTTGCGAGGATTGCAAAATGTATAAACAGCGCTGTTACTCATCACTGCTCACATTGGCAAGGCTGCAGGGCCGACAAAACTCCAAAACAGCTGAAATAATAATTTTAAAAAAAATCAGTAATGTTTCCAGTTCATATATTTTGGCCTTAAATTTAAAATTCACTTTGTATTCACATACAGGGTTATATACTAAAGTCCACCAGTGAGCAAACAGTATTTACATGAAAGCAAGTAAACGATAATTTGCTAATTTCATCCTCCTGGATGCATTGGATCCCTATTAAAGGAACACTGTAGTCACCTAAATTACTTTAGCTAAATAAAGCAGTTTTAGTGTATAGATCATTCCCCTGCAATTTCACTGCTCAATTCACTGTCATTTAGGAGTTAAATCACTTTGTTTCTGTTTATGCAGCCCTAGCCACACCTCCCCTGGCTATGATTGACAGAGCCTGCATGGAAAAAAAAACTTTTTTCACTTTCAAACAGATGTAATTTACCTTAAATAATTGTATCTCAATCTCTAAATTGAACTTTAATCACATACAGGAGGCTCTTGCAGGGTCTAGCAAGCTATTAACATAGCAGGGGATAAGAAAATCTTAATTAAACAGAACTTGCAATAAAGAAAGCCTAAATAGGGATCTCTTTACAGGAAGTGTTTATGGAAGGCTGTGCGAATCACATGCAGGGAGGTGTGACTAGGGTTCATAAACAAAGGGATTTAACTCCTAAATGGCAGAGGATTGAGCAGTGAGGCTGCAGGGGCATGTTCTATACACCAAAACTGCTTCATTACGCTAAAGTTGTTAAGTTTAGAATAGGTGTTTTGTGAATATGCTGTACTTTATTTAGAATTCAGATTTTAAAAAGCAGACACCATGCATCAGGGCAATCGCTGCAGTTTCTCTTGGGCCAACCAAATTCTGACTGTATTTGGCTTTAGTAAATATGAGAATTATTCATATGGCTGGAATTCGGTCATTTTTGAATAAACCGTAAAATCAGAACTGTCAGGAATTCAAAGTGAATTTCAAATGTAAGGCCACTGTGAAAATCACAGTGAGAAGCGCGCAAGCGCCTCTAGCGGCTGTCAATGAGACAGCCACTCGAGGCTGGATTAACCCATAGGTAAACATAGCAGTTTCTCTGAAATTGCCATGTTTACAGCAGGCAGGGTTAATCCTAGCTGGACCTGGCACCCAGACCACTTCATTGAGCTGAAGTGCTCTGGGTGCCTATAGCGGTCCTTTAATTAGATTTGTAAAGGCCATTATGAAACCCAATAGGCAATTAATTAAATATTCCATTCAGTAAACTAGTAATTAGTTACAGTATAAGGGACTTGCCAACTTTAGGAAACTGTAAATGAGACATGTGACATGAGACATGAGGCAGGTGGAATTCTCATTAAAGAGATCTTCCCAAGATACACCAGGTGATGATGAAATGTTAAGGACATATTGATTATGTTCTATTTATTCATTTAGCGCACTTATCTAAAAGTCATATACACATACATTAAAACTGCTATTAACTTTTAACTGGAGTTTGCTACATGCTTTGTTTATATGGTTTCACAAAACTGAGGTAATTTTAGATCTAACTGGATGATCTGCACCCACCCTGGATCAGACTTTGTAACAGCACTTTCATAGACCTTAGTTGGTAGTCAGCCTGGTGAGCATCACTGTTCCGCCCCTCTGGGCTGTGCCACTGACAGTGTTTGCATCACTTGCTTGCCCTGTTAGACACATCCCTATCCCAGTTTACATGCCTTCATGTGTTGCCCAAAACCCCATATACAATCACACTTAGCTAGCCACATACATACACACAGGGCCGGGCATGGCTCCAGGCGGCACTTTGACAGGGGCGGCATTTTTATTATTTGCTAAAATGCCTGGTATATTTATTAGTGAGTAATGACTGGTTTCTAAACAAAAATAGCAATTTACAATTGTAGGGTTAAACTGACAGGGACAGTCACCCAGACCACTTCAATGAGCTGGATAAACTGTAACCGATCAGTAAATTCGCATTCAGTCGTTGCTGTCTGTAAGCCGATAAAAAGAAGCAACTAGTTTGGAAACCAGTCATTAATCAGAAGCTGCTACTAGTTATTGCTTGTTTTTAGTCGTGACAGCTTACTGCAGGTATTTAGTAACAAGACTGGAAACAAGCCCCAAGTTATTTCACAATGAGAAACTAACAGGCATTAATTTTGTCCTGGTCCTTGAACTTTTCTATTTAATATGAACATATCCAAAACCATGTATGTAACCTGACACAGAACGTACATAGGACTTTAGATGTTCTACAATATAAGTAAAGTACTTAGTTCTTGTACTTAAAACCCCTCCTGTCTATCCTTATCTCACACTACCATGCACTCTAATCAAACCGATAACTACATCATCCGTTTCACTTTTAATGTACTGATAACAGTTTCTGTAATGTAGTGTATTGTGCTCATGAGAGATCTGGCAACACACAACCTTTTACCAACGGTGTTATTTGCTTTCAGTGCTTCAAGTTTGGCTACTTGGGCCGTACATTTTAAAATTACTTTGAATTCCTGACAAGTCTCACGATAGTAAATAACTCTGCAAAAATATCAGCATGCCACCCTTACATGCATAAATAGTTTTTCTTATCAATAAATCGTTTAGACTGCTTGATTCCTGCTTCCTTCTGGTTCCTGTGTCCCTAAGAAGTGAGGTGGATTTCCACAACCCTCCTATCCCTGTGGACTAGGGGTGGTACCCTTAAGGCGCTTTGACTATACACACTAGCTAGCCAGACACACACAAAACACTAACAAACTGGACACAAGCCACACACACACTATCTACCCAGACAAACACACTAACTATCCATCACGAGTTAGGTATGCAGCAGATTTTCCACAGACACACCTAAGTAACAGCAATGAGCACATCATTGATCTTATCGTAGTTATCTCGTGTTTAGTATGACTTAAAGATCAGTACGCTAATCAGTCCATAACTTTTTACCTTCATGTAACACTTTCGTGATTCCATGCTTATCTTGCACTGTACTATCTGATGAGAACTCCTGTTGATATGATTTTATTTTTATAACTCATCCTTGTCTAACTATTCCATGACATGAAGCAACCCTTTGCTGTTTAACTACCAATGAGCTCATGGAAGCCCTTAGTAAAAACTTCCTGGTCCATAGGAGGCAACAGGGGGTACCGGCAGACCCCAAGTAATATGTCAATCTGTTTACAATTAGTTTGACTATTTATTTTTGTTATTTATTGTATTAAAGAAGCTAAAGTTACATGAAGTGTTACTTTCTAATTAATGATAACTCCATTTCACTTTACCCCAGTACTAAATTGTATTGTATTGGGTCATGCAGGGGAGGTAAGTAGTAACACATTTGCAATAATCAGCCATGATGGAATGTAGTTCATTTGCATTGAATGCCAGGCTGTGCCAAGAAAATATTGAACTTTATATATATATATATATATATATATATATATATATATTTAAAAAAAGAAAAATAAAGAGACATATTTTAGAGGAAAATATCTGTTAGATGCTCTTGGAGTGCAACATTATCATGGATATGTCAAATTCTTTTTAAAATGTATGTTTGATATCTGGTTACGTCAAACAATCTCTTAAAAGCTTTTTATGAGAATAAACAAGTCAGACACAGCAATAAAAAAGTAATTTATTAATACACAATAACATATAAAGTTTTATTACAGTTTAAACGCACAGATATCCAACTCTTAAAACATTCCGGGTTCTTGGAACCGATGGGCATGAAAGTGGGACAAACAGATCACACCGCAAAGTGAGTATAGATCTGGAAAAAATATATTAAAGGAACACTATAGTGTCAGGAAAACAAACCTGTTTTCCTGACACTATGTCATCCTTGGGGGACCCTCACCCTCAGGGTCCCCCTCCCGTGGCGCAGAAGGGGCTAAAACCCCTTCAGCAGCTTACCTTAATCCTGCGCCGGGCTCCCTCCGCGCTGGTGACCTCTCCTCCCCCGCCGACGTCAGCTCTCGTGCGGAGCGGAATGCACATGCGCGGCAAGAGTCGCGCGCGCATTCAAACAGTCCATAGGGAAGCATTTCTCAATGCTTTCCTATGGACGTTCTGCATGTTGGATGCAAATTTCGCATCCAGTGTCACAGAAGCGCCTCTAGCGGCTGTCAGGAAGACAGCCACTAGAGGTTGGATTAACCCTGCAATGTAAACATAGCAGTTTCTCTGAGACTGCTATGTTTATGTGAAGGGATAAAACCTGAGGGACCCGGCACCCAGACCACTTCATTGAGCTTAATGAAACTCATTTTACTGATCTCATATCGATATCTTAGTTGACCATGCATAGCATTGACCCTGTGAATCTCTTCATCGAAAACTCAACTATTTGTGGCTAGAATGGAATTCTTCTGAATGATAATTATAGACACTTAAGAGTTGTAATAAAATTCTAAGTAATATAATGCAACCCTCGATGAAGATATCTTATGAACTAAGAAGGTTTAAGCACCTGACAGCTCTTGAACTAATGATTGTGACAGTTAATGACAGTTGTAACTTGATTACTGTACATTGTCTGGAATAATTTGTACGTAATAATGAGAAAACCAGTGCATATAATGTGCAATGTACATTATCATTTAAAAAGAGCCGTATCTTGTCATGCCTTGTGTGTCTAGTCGTTATAAGAGTCCTCGCTGGTCAGTAGGTGCTTTTTAATGAAAGTCTGTCCTTTAAAATCAATGCATATAAATATAGCAAAGCATTGGGCTGGAAATGTTTGTATTATCTAAATTAGATATGAATTGACCTCTGGAACAGGTTTCTCTTTGCACATGTGACTGATATACTTGCCAAACAAGTATGTGCTTGTCTGTCATAGCTGATATATAATTCTACATATTTCAAGGTAGAAATGATAACAGGACTCTCCTATAATGTTGAATTAATTCTTAAAGGGATACCCCGGGTTGGAAATAACCCTTAAATTTGAAGAGGGAAAAAAAAAAAGTTTCTTGCCTTTGAATGTCCCTTATATTTTGCATAGATCCGGGATCGGCGGAGAGAGGAAGAAAAGGTGATTTATCAGCCAATACCGATCATCGCAAAAGTTTCAGTGGGAGCGATGTTACATACGTCCCAACATGTGTGAGACTGGTCTGAAATTTTAGGTGTATACTAATAACATTTTAGCTGTTGCAGCTGGTTATACACACCAATAATATGGACAGAAGGACATTAGAATATTTAAGAGGGACAGAGGGATTTGTGTCCAAAATAGCGACTGTCCTTCCTAAATAGGGACACTTGGGATGTATGTGTGTTAAACTGTTTAGAATTATGGTAAATACGGTTCAGCTGTAAGATTTCTGTAAAGATGTATACAGCGTAATACAGTTTCATTACATAAACTTTGAATTATAGCAATTAAAATGAATTTCAAATTTTACATCAAATTACTCAAAGTGTGAACATATTGCAGTTCAGCCATTTTTTTCAAAAATTTTCAAATCACAATTAACATTTTAGTGAATAATTCAATTTCTGATTTGAATAGAAAGACGGGAGAAAAAAACAGGAGTCTGTTGCAAGAATCATAGCTGGTTGTAAGTGTTTACAATGTGTTTTTACATATCTGTTTCTAGATGCGTATTAGATTATTCATGGATTCTAAATACATTATACAGTCATGTTGGTACGTGACTCAGAGAACAAGAATAAAATAAACAAATTACTGTTTAGTTGCATCATAATTCTTAGTTCTATTTATTGTAAAATGTGGTCAAAAACATATGTTGAAATAATTGTAAAATTAATTAGAACAGTTCATATCTATATATTTTTTCTCGTATTAGGCAATAAGATTCATGCCAGTGTTTTTTTTTAACGGACACATCTGCAGTCAGGAACGGACAGGGAAAATAAGGCCCAGTGGGAATGGTGAGGGGTCAGACAAATGAGAAGCACGCCCCCTCTCAAAGTGAGCTTGTTGGTTCAATACACTTCCAGAGCCACAAAACACCACACCACAATCAGTTCACTCTACACATGCAATCCCATGAGCAGCCTCAAAACACTTGCACAACCCTCTTCCTGGACATTCTGTCCCCTGTTATCCCACTTATGGGGACACCAGAGACAAGTTACAAGAAAATGCAGCACAAGTGTGTCATTAAATTCACTTGCAATGTGCAGAAAAAACACAGGGATAAGAGGAGCCTGTGTATAGGTACTGGCTCCGTACATATGCTCCTCCAAATGTGAGTGTTCTGTCTGCTATACTATATATCGGATTTCACTTTTAAGTACCATCTGCACTATATTGTACCCTTTGTTCCTTTTACATGTATTTTACACCAAACTTTCAACCAAGAAACGTTTGGTAAGTTTTGCAAGTTTTATATTTATTTTAGCACTACACTTATAGGTGTTAGTCTTTTCACTTACACCGTCCTATATTGCTATAGGGAATGTGTCTACGGAATGTAGTGTGAACCTATAGCAAAGCAAACAAAAAAAACAGTGGATTGTCAATTAACTGGATTATTTGTCTGGGCTTTAGGGGGAGTAAAAGGCAAATCCCAGTTTCTATATGAGCCCCCACCTGCCTGTCAAAAGGCTGTAAAATACTAGTAATCCACTAGTCACCAAGTGTTCCATGGCTTACATATACCCATAACTAGAAAGCATAGTTGTTATCATTTTGTAGAATACTCGTTTTGCCATTAGTAAGTAGATCCCCCTTGTGTTAAAAAAAAAGAGACATTGTTAGTAGTTACCATTGGTAACCATTGATGACAAGTAGTGACCATTGATGTGGTTTTGTTCATCGCCATGGGGCTTTTGATCTTCATTTGTCAAATGGATTAGATGAGCATGTTTGTTTTTAGCAGAGGTACATTGTGATAATACCTGGCAACCTGCTCCACCTGTTCACTGATCATGGTGACTGTGCGAGGCAAGGTGAATTCATTTACATCTCAGTAGAACTGCAGACAATGTATATCTGTAGCTACCTGTACACACACCCTGGAAACTAAGGGAACACTTTGAGGACTATTCACTAATCACCTGACAGCAGGTGAATGGAGCTTGTTATGAGAATGTGTCTCTTATAACTGACAAATATTCAACATTCACACACAACCAAATTAGAATGTAATGTGGGAATTGTACCTATAACCATTAACCTTTCCTATTATCACCATGTCCTAACACAGAAAGCAGGATAGTATTGATGTAAAGGGTGTAATACTTAAATAAAGGAAACAATGCTTATTAAAATAAATAAATACCGTAAATGTATTGGCAGAGGTCTGTGCATGATCTGTACTCTGTGGGCTGGGAGACTGACATTCATTCACCCATTCTGTGGGTGGCCCCTCCACTATCCTGGATAGGTTTTCCTATTTTAATCACAGGCGTGCAACTATTGCCCCCACCCCAAGTTAGAAGGTATGCCTGTATCTTGAAAATATCTTTACAAACTATGTTCTCCTGCGCATATTACTGCCACACATTATCACCAATGCAATCAAAATGCCCTAAATAAAACAATATTTATTTAAGTATTTTTCGATTAGACCTGTATCCCTCCTCATTCTACTTCCGCTTATTACTCACACCTGTTATTTGATACTTAACAGGAACATAATATTGAAGTCTTATAAAATAAGCACAGCCATTAATCTTATCCACTAGGGTAGACAATGTTCCCTTTAAAATGAGGACGTTTCTTTCAAGGGTATAAATTATTAACTAATTGACCTTGCTCTTTTTGTTTGGTATAAGTCTACATAGTTTAATCCTTATCTGCATCTACCTCTTGCCAGTGCAGGATCTGAACCCAGGTGAATCAATGTTGGGGGCACTGCTTTAAATTCGTTTTTGTTGCCTTCAAATGCTGTCAATGCAGGTTACAAATTTTGCATAGTTTTTGCAAAACAAAACTAAATGTTGTGCAATTTTCTCTGCATCATCTGTCCCAGATTCTCCTTCCTAACATCCCATTTGTCTCTTCTGCTTAACCTACGGCATCCAACAACACAGTCGAACATGCCATCAGAAAGCACATCAAAGCTTAGTAGGGCTTGTATATAATTATTATTATTTTATTATTTATATAGCACCATCACATTCCGTAGCGCTGTACATTAGGTGGACTAACAGACATGTAATTTTAACCAGACAATTGGACGTACAGGAACAGAGAGGTGGAGGGCCCTGCTCAATGAGCTTACATTCTAGAGGGAGTGGGGTATAGTGACACAAAGGGTCATAGGCGTGCGCAGCCTATTGCATTAGGGTGTGCACCCTAAAGCACAAACACACGCCGAATGTGTATGTGTGTGTATATATATATATATATATATATATATATATACACACACACACACTGCTGTGTGTGCTGTTAGTGTGCTGTGTGTAAGGGTGCTGCTGTGTGTGTGTATGTGTGAGGGTGCTGTTAGTGAGATATGTGTGTGAGGGTGCTGGTAGTGTGCTATGTGGGTGAGGGTGTTTGTGTGTGTGTGTTTGTGAGGGTGCTGTTTGGGTGTGAGGGTGTGTGTGTTTGTTAGGGTCCTGTTCGTGTGCTGTGTGTGTGAGGGTGCTGTTTGTGTGATGTGTGTGTGATGGTGCTGTTTGTTTGATGTGTGTGGGTGGGTGACATGTATTTGTGAGAGTGCTGTTAGTGTGCTGTGTGTGAGGGTGTTGTGTGTTTGTGAGAGTGTGGTTAGTGTACTGTGTGTGTGAGCGTGCTGTGTGTGGGTGCTGTATGTGTACTGTATGTGTGTGGGTGCTGTGTGTGTGCTGTTTGTGTGAGGGTGCTGTATTTCTGTAGGTGCTGTTTGTGTGTGGGTGCTGTATGTGTGTGTGTTCTGTATGTTTGGAGGTATTGGGAGGTGGGGGAAGATTAGGAAATATCCCCCCTCCCTTCGTACCTTATGTAGGGAGGGGGGATCCTTGCTGCCATGTGCCATCCCTGGTGGTCCAGTGGAGAGTTAACTCTAGCCTGCGGGGCTAGAGTTAACTCTCGCGAGATCTGAGCGTTGCCACGATATCGCGAGAGGAACCTGGCGGAGCTGCTGTCTGGAGTTCCCCGGGTCCTCTCCTGCCTCCCTCAATGCTGCTGTGGGCCGGTGAGGTAGATCTTTGATCTCCCCGCCGGCCCATGGAGGCTTAGAGCAGAGCCGGCACTCAGATAGCGCCGGTTCTGTGAGAGCCGACAGGGGAGAATAAAGTGTGGGAACTCTCCCAAGATTCCCCCCCCCCAAAAAAATAACATACACTCCAGTGTGTGTGTGTGTGTGTGTGTGTGTGTGTATATATATATACACACACACACACACACAATGTGTGACACACACACAATGTGTGACACACACACAATGTGTGTGTATGAGTGTGTGTGTCTGAATGTGTGTGTTTCTGAGTATGCATGCCAGTGTGTGTGTGTGCATTCACATTCACAGACACACATTCACATACACTGACACACACTCATACATTCACAGACACCCATACATACATTCACAGACACACATATACACACACATTCAGACACACACATACACACACATACAGACACATACACTGACACATATACACACACATACACATTCACAGACATACACACACACACATACACTGACACATATACACACACATTCACAGACACACAAATTATTATTTTTTATTTTAAAAATGTCCACCCGGCCTCCCTACCTGGAGTGCTGGCGTGGACTTGTCCCTGGGGTCCAGTGGGTCGGGCGCCTGTCTTCATCTCAGCCGCGGCGAGGGAGCTGTGTGCTCTCTGCTCCCTCTCACCGTGCGGGCTGTCTGCTGTAGCTGGGAGCCGGAATATGACGTCATATTCCGGCTCCGGCATCAGCAAACGGCGCGCGGCGAGGGGAAGCAGAGAGCACACAGCTCCCTTGCTGCGGCTGAGATGAAGACAGGCGCCCGACCGGGGGGGGTTTGGGGTCCATCACCTCTTGCCCCCCCCCATGACAGGGGGTGGAAGGGGGGCATTTGGGGGCGCTGAGTGCCTGCAGGAACGTTCCTGCAGGACTTAATCCATAGGCGTGACGCGGGGATTAGGGTGTGCCCAGGCACACCCGGCACACCCCGTGCGCACGCCTATGCAAAGGGTAAAAGTAGGGGTACGAAGTAGGTTGTTAGAAAAGTATTCATTGAGGGCTTAGTAGGTAATTTTTGACAGTTGCAGGAGAGGAGTCATGGGGGGTGAGGGATAAAAACCTGCTTACAGTTTAACTGATATGCTTTCTTGAAGAAGTGAGTTTTCAATGATTTTTTGAATGAGTGGAGACTGGGTGAAAGTCTTACGGAGAAGGGAAGGGCGTTCCACAGAAGAGGTGCAGCCCTGGAGAAATCTTGGAGGCGAGCATCAGAGGTGGGAGTACGGACAGAGGATATACGTAGGTCTCTGGCAGAGCGTAGGGGCCTCAATGGGACATACTTGTGTATTAGGGAGGATAGGTAGGTTGGAGCAGCATTATGTAGGGACTTGTAAGCAAGCATAATTCAGCTATCAACTTTCGCAAGTAGATTGTGATGCGTGGGAATGTCAAGAAAAAGAAAGCACTTTGCAAATGACGACCATTTTCATACGTTTTTATTTTTAACTGTGTTTGCATATTTTTAATGGATTATCTATAAAATATGTTAAACAAAATTATTGGGTTAATGTTTGCTTGTAGTGCCTGTTTAAACTTCAAAGAGAAAATCAGTTAGTAACACACAGCATACTCATGACATGGCAAATGAAATAAAGGAAAATAAAATATATACCAGTTCAATACAGTACAAGGTTTAACCTTCTGATTCAAAAATAATTGATCCATTGTTGGGGAACACACCCCACACCGTTCAGGGTCATGTTATAATTGTCATAGAAATCATTATGTATTATCTCAAAGTGCAACAATTCAATCCATTTTTTTACCACAGTATTTCGAGGAGATCTCGTCTCTGAGGAAGTGGGGCTGACACCCACGAAACGCGTTAGACTACAGACCACAAAGAAGCAAGCAGGGTACGGACGGAGATTAAGGATCCAGCTGCAGTGTTTTTCCATCCAACGAAGAGTGTTCCGAGACCTGGGGACCCGCCGGCCAACAGCGTGCATCATCCAGAGTGAGGTCTGGGACGCACGCCAACCTCACGAATAGCCGGCAGGGAGTGTAACACACTATCCATATCCATCCTGATCGGTCCCTATAACAAAAACGGAACAACATACACAGATGTGCTGGTAATAATCTTGCAAAACGTCCCTGACTTATATTTATTTGTTTATATGCAGTTTTATATTTTTATATTTTTTCACTTTGAATGCCTTGACATAGGCGTTTTTTTCTAATAAATTTAGAATTATTTTTAACTTCATTTGGATTTCATTGGATTTTACTGATTTTTATTTTTTCTACTATATTATGGAATACAGTCATCTATACTGTATTTCCACTTTATAAGAAACATACCTTTGTATAACAAAGTATATTATCTGGTATATACTCTGCCCACTCTGTGTCCACAGATTTAAAGACGTATACACCATATACTTTCGTGTTATTACGTATCAAGTTTATACTGATCTATCACATCATAGGAAACAGTTCCCTATACTGATTCCCTATGCATGAAAGTGATCCCAATTTATATATTTTTTTGCACAAAGTATAGTATTTGGTATGTACCTAATCCCACTCTGTTTTTAACAGATTTAAAGGTATACACACCATATATACAAATATTGTGTTTTTATCCTGAATTCTAACAAAGCCTTTTTCAAGTGAACCAGCTCCTGGATCCATTACACTGGACTTATAGTGTTAACCACAATACTTCACATTTCAGACAGATTTTTGGTGAAATCTCTGCCCATATCCAGTTTTGAGCACTTCATTTTAAGTCAGACTCCCTCATCCCTGTGTGTTGCACTAGCCATACCAGACAAACCTGAATCTATTACTATTTAGCTGACTATTTGGTTAATTCTGAGAGCGTGCACTGAAAAGCGCTTTGAGTCCCACTGGGAGAAAGGCGCATTATAAATACTAGTTGTTATTATTATTATTAGTAGTAGTATAATACTCTAGAACAGGCTAAAATGTCTGGTTCTAAAGCAGGCTTCCCCAAACTCCGGCCCTCCAGATGTTGCTGAATTACAACTCCCATGATTCTATGGATGAAAATAGATAGGCTGAGAATCATGGGAATTGTGGTTCAGCAACATCTGGAGGGCCGGAGTTTGGGGAAGCCTGCTCTAGAACCAGACATTTTGACAATTTGCTAAATAAGCATGAAAATCCAGCCATCACCCAACCCAAAATATTTCTATTGCTCAGTAATACATTGTCCTAGTTGTCTATCCATAGTGCAGTACTGAGGAAAATGTTGATGTTTTTTAAATAAAGATAATAATAGTGTGTGTAGGACCTACATGCATTTATTTGGTTGCGTTACATGTGTGTAGTTCCCATGATCAGCCTGTCAAAAACAAGCAATAGAAACAAGCACTAGATAGAAACCAAATCTTGAACTCTAAGGACCTTGTTAGTAAACCAAAGGGATGTCAGGCAGCAGTATTCGCAGGCAAGACAGGAGCAATGGGACTAATTAAGTAAGTCCATGCCTCAGATGTTAGGTGGAATTTCGACTTGTAATTAATACATCAGCACATTTCAAGGAGCAATAGATACCCTTAAGTAATGGGGAACTGTTACTTCTCTGAAATTTACTCTATTAAATAAAATAATGATAGTCATATTTTCTCCATTTTCTAAATTCATATGAAATATTCAGAAAATGACATTCAAATCCAGTTCAAGGCAAGGCACAGTCATGGCAGATATTGTAAAGGACACGGTAGAAACAAAAACATGGTCTCATTTCTCATCTTCTATGTATGCTTTCTCTATACTGACTGAGTATATAATAATAAATGATGGGGAGCTTAGATGGAGGTGCCACAGCAGGATAAAGAATTGTGAATTTCTGCGATTATTTTGTTTTTTTTTCATAATTAAAGTTTATTGTTTTATATGCAAAAAGTACAATACAATAAATACATTCATGCAATTTTTATATATTCGTCATCTTTATACATCCAGTGAATATGACAAGATAGTTGTTACATTGGCAATCTTTTATGTGAAGATTTAGTATGTCAGACCACTTTGCCTGGGCCATCAGATGGCTACAAGGTCGCATTACAAGATCTAATACAAAGGATATTCTCGTTACTCAGCAAAACATTTTTTTACACCCCTACACATACAGAATTGTCGATTACATGGATAAGTAAAAGTGATATTAAAATTTACTAAGTTACTAACTTCTTGCTTGCAACCGTATATGCTGTAGTTTTCAATGCGACTTAGCCTAGAGTTCACTTGTTAAATTAAAAAAAAAAAGTTCAATGTTTCTCTCATGTATATTCACCCTTTTACCATACTCTTGCTGTACAATGTATGACATGAATGATACACGGCAAAAATAAAGAATAATATTTTTTTTTACTAAGTTACTAAAGGCAAATCAGGTGGTAATTAAATGATTTGATTTGAACAAGCCTGCATCATTAATCTGGAGTCTTGTCTCAGAAATGAACAGGTTTGTATTTGATGTGAAATCTTTAAATCCTTTTTGGAAAGTAACTTGTGATGTTTGGGAATAAAAAGAAACTCAAAGAACTTTCAAATGAGTATCAGTTTCAGCTTTTATTATTTTCGATTGATTTTTATTGGCGTGGGAGCTGGAGGGCCAATGGGAGGTCTATCCACAAATTGCACCTTGCTTTTTGTGTGTCAACTTGCAAACATCCACCTGTTTATAAAGAATGTCCTCCATCATCTATCTCTTTAACACTCCAGAGCACATGAAACTTATCCAATGGTTTAAAACTTATTTTACCTTCGCCAGGAGGCTGACAAAGTTATCATTGTCTTTCTCACTCTATGAAAAAAAAAAAAATACCATTATTCATAAGAGCAGAGCACAATAGGTAACCAGGACAATTAATCCAGCTAAATAACTAACACTATGGTATCATTCAACTGTCAAAGTGATGGATTCATCTATCTCTGATATTTGCTGCAGATGAGGGTTGTCTCATGGTTCTCTAATAAATCGTTGGTGGTTCTTTGCACTCATTAAGCCATATTGGGATCTGGTCCTAAACAAAATAAGGGATAGGCGCAGTCCCACCACTTAAATGTCCCTGACTGAGGGACGTTTTAAACCATCATAATTACCCTTCAGCTCAATTCTAATCTTTTGATGGCTACTAGGTCCCTCATCCCAACTAAATGGAAGTCCCCACAGCCCCCAACTATATTAGAATGGTATGTCAGAGAGGAAGAACTCTTCAAGGTAGAAGAAATGTCCTTCAGTATACAACATACAATTGATTCTCGTTGCTTGTGCTGAGCATAATAATACCTCATGTGGCTCATCAACAGACCTAAAAAATCTGTCCAGAGTCTAATGCTATCCGTTTTCATTCACATTTTCGTTCTACTTTATTTTTGTTGACGCATTTAGTTTTTGGATTTATTATATTTTACAATATCATTTTATATACCGTGTATAACAAAGAAATCTTTTCTCTATACATGTGAATATTGTAACATTTTACGATCTATTGTACAATTGATTGTCATGATGTCATTCATATGGCAAAAATAATGTATATATAAATATTTTCTATAGATACCTTTATAAATTACACGCCTTGTCGAATCTTGAGAATAAAATGTCTACTTGTATGTGAATAAAATGCTTTTGATACTCTCTAAAGGTCAATTCTTTCTTCCCCACTCCTTGATGAAGTCTCCCATAAATTCTTTGTAATCTTTTCTATCCCATCACAAACTCCATGTCCCCGTTTTGCTTCTATGTCATTTATTTTATATTCCCTTTTCTCACTTAACCCTCTAATGCCCTCTCTGACTGACTATACACGCTCATCACTCATAAATTCTGTGCCAGCTTCACCCTCTCAGATAGACATTAAGTTCAAAGGTTTAGTGTCATATCACATGCAGGTCAGGTCCAGGCGGACTCTTCTCCGTCTGCTGACACTGTACCTTACTCAGCATTCATGTTCTAAGTAGTATCTCTAATATGTGTCATTCTACATACACCTGCACCAGGGTGTCATTTGTGTGTCTGCAGATACGCACATTACAGACGCAGGAAGGATGCTTGCTAAAATCAAGAAGACACAGACTATGGTTATATACGTACCTCTCTCTCACCAGGGACCCTGTTTTGGCGTCTTGCATTCCTAATATCACTATTTTTACTTGTTTATTTACTTGTCTGTTTTTGGTATCTTGAACTGAATGTGAGCCTGTTAATCCTGTCTTCTGTTCTCTTTGACTCAGCTTGTTATCTTGTGAATCTGACCTCTCCCATACCTTGGCTGCTTGCTCTTTTACTATTCTTTTACTATCCAGCCTGTTTGCTGGTCTAATGATATCTGCTTTCTATAGGCACCACTTTAAAATGTAGAAGAACAAAAACATTTTACTTTTAACATTGAGTTGTACAAATTAACCACATGAAGGCATTGCATCTGACAAATCTGGTTTGTATAGTGCTTCAAAAACAAGCAACAGAAGCCAACAACTGAACTCTAAGGAGCTTGTTAGTAAAATAAAGGGAAGTCAACTTTGATTATGTGGACATACGAGGAGCTGAGGGACTAATTAGGTAAGTCCATTCAACGGATGTTAGGTGGCATTATATCAAGAAAATGTAAAATCCTTATACTGGCAGTAGGTAAGGTCCGTGCTGGAACGGAGCCATCAATAGCTTTGATAACGTATCTTTTTTAGTTCAAGGAAGACAGTGCACCAAAACCACTACAGCATGCTTGACTTCTCACCTGGGGTCCTCTGTGCATTGCTGAGCAGCAGCGGAGTTAGAGAGTAGTGGTTTGACTCCTTACAATGAGGGAGTGTCATGGCCGACAGAAGCAATCAATCAATTAGATTTCAAACTCTCCACCATGGCCAAGACCAAAGAGCTGTCCAAGGATGTCCGGGACAAGATTTTAGACCTACACAAGGCTAGAATGGGCTACAAGACCATCGCCAAGCAGCTTGGTGACAAGGTGACAACAGTTGGTGTGATTATTCACAAATGGAAGAAACACAAAATAACTGTCAGTCTCCCTCAGTCTGGTGCTCCATGCAAGATCTAACCTTGTGGAGTCTTAATGATCATGAAAACGGTGAGGAATCAGCCCAGAACTCGGGAGGGAACACGGGAGGATCTTGTTAATGATATCAAGGCAGCTGGGACAATAGTCACCAAGAAAACAATTGGTAACACACTATGCCGTGAAGGACTGAAATCCTGCAGTGCCCGCAAGGTCCCCCTTGTCAGGGTACCTGTGGTCTCTACCTCTGAAAGAGGTAGAGACTTAGCTGTTCCTCCATCCAGACGGCCTGATGGCTCCCTTCCCCACGGTCTATCCGGTCATGCAAGGCCGGCCGCGAGGGAGTGACTGCCTTTTACAGCATCTAGGCAGGAAGTTGTCATCAGGACACTCCTCCGGAACGACCTGTCACTCAATTGCTGCAGGACCAATCAGGAAGCCTCGGAGGCGTGGTTACTGCTCTGAACAGGGTATTTAACAGAGCTTCTTTCATTAGCTCATTGCCCTGTCGTGGTTCTAGCTTGTTCTAGTCACTCAGTGCTTGTGTATTCTATTATCCCTTTTGGTTTTGACCCGGCTTGTTTACCTTACTCTGCTTATCTCTGTTACCCTTGATTCGGCTTGTCTCTCGCTTACCTGTCTTCTGTTACCCTCGACCTCGGCTTGTCTTTGACCATTCTATACTGTACTACTTACGTTAGTCCGGCCATTCTAAGGTCCGGTATACGTATCTGGCTACTGTTTGTACTCTGCGTGTTGGATCCCTGTCCCGATCCTGACATTACGACAGGGCCAATGGATCCTGCAAGTACAAACAGTCAGCTGGCTTCTCCTGATCCTAGGTTTGAAGCCATGGATCACAGAATGGATCAGATGGCGCTTGCGCTACAGGCTCTATTATCTCGTGCCAATAACCCACCAGAGGAGATACGTAATACCCCTGTTTCTCCTGTCGGTTCAGGTCTAGAGGTAACCACAGTGGGTGCTTCTTCTCGCATTACCCCCCCAGTACGCTATGGTGGGGCTCCTGAGAAGTGTCGTGGTTTCTTAAACCAAATTAGTATCCACTTTGAATTGCAACCTCGCTCTTATCCTACAGATAGGGCAAAGGTAGGATTTATTATCACCCTACTTATTGAGAAAGCTCTGAGATGGGCCAACCCGTTATGGGAGAACGATAACCCATTAGTTTATAACTATAACACCTTTGTAACTGCTTTTAGAAGAACATTTGACCCTCCAGGTAGAAAGGTTAATGCCGCCAGATTACTGTTGCGTCTGAAACAGGAGAACCAAACACTGGTGGATTATGCACTAGAGTTCAGGTCTCTGGCGTCGGAGGTCAAGTGGAATGAGCAGGCGTATATGGATGTATTTTTGAATGGCTTATCTGAAGTAATCCTTGATGAGGTTGCTACCAGAGAACTCCCTGAGAATTTAGAGGATTTAATTTCGTTCATCTCTCGTATAGATGAACGTTTAAGAGAGAGACAGAACACTCGAGAGAGGAACCGGAGACCTTCTTTTAGGTTAGCCCCCGCTTTTCCAAGTCCTGACTCCACGGTATCTTTGCTTCCTGAACCTATGCAGATAGGGTATACCCGCCTCTCTGAGGAGGAAAGACAGTACAGGAGAAGAGAGGGTTTGTGTATGTATTGTGGAGTTAAGGGTCATTTACTCTCGAACTGTTCTAACCGCCCGGGAAACGCTCGCACCTAAGTCTCTCTAGAGGACAGGCCTTGGGTGTTTCTATTTTGTCCTCTACTCCTAATTATAAAAATCACAGGCTTCTGCTACCAGTTTCCTTAACTTGCGGGAGGGAAGTAGTAAGGGCTATGGCTTTGATAGATTCCGGTGCTGCTGAGAATTTTATCGACCAAGCCTTTGCTAGTAAAAACAATTTCCCATCCCAGCTAAGGGAGACACCCTTGGCCGTTGAGGCCATAGATGGTAGACCACTACTAGACCCTGTGATCTTTCGTGAGACCATACCCATTGAGTTAGGTGTTGGTGTCCTACACGTGGAGAATTTATCTCTTCTGCTCATTTCGTCTCCTTCCGTTCCCATAGTTCTGGGGTACCCATGGTTGAAAGAACATAACCCTATTATCGATTGGGAGTTAGGGGAGATACTCTCGTGGGGCCAGGGCTGCCAGGATCGGTGTCTGTGCAAGGTTTCTCCATTAGCTAATATTAACATACAGGAGAATCCTACTCAGTCCACAGAGAGACAAATACCAGACCTTTACCTAGACTTAAGGGCAGTGTTTGACAAGAAGAATGCCGATTCTTTCCCGCCACACAGGTCATTTGACTGTAAAATTAAGCTTCTACCCGGGACTATGCCTCCGAGGGGCCATGTATATCCTTTGTCTGTTCAGGAAAACTCGGTTCTAGAGGAGTATATTCAGGAGAATTTAGAAAAGGGATTTATCAGGAGGTCTTCTTCTCCGGCCGGGGCGGGGTTCTTTTTCATTAAGAAGAAGGATGGCACGCTGAGACCTTGTATCGATTACCGAGGCTTGAATAAAATAACTGTCAGAAATGCCTATCCTATCCCACTGATTACCGAGTTATTTGATCGTCTTAAGGGCTCCAAAATCTTCACCAAGTTAGATCTCAGAGGGGCTTACAATTTGGTGAGAATCCAGCAAGGTCACGAGTGGATGACGGCATTCAATACCCGGTATGGCCATTACGAATACACTGTTATGCCATTTGGACTATGCAATGCTCCTGCAGTATTTCAAGATTTGATTAATGAGGTACTTAGGGAGTTTCAGCATGATTGTGTTATTGTTTACCTGGACGACATACTAATACACTCTAAGGAGATTGAGACTCACCATAGACAGGTCAGAAAGGTGTTACACAAACTTCTGCAACATGGTCTATACTGCAAATTGGAGAAGTGCAGTTTTGATCAGGCTCAGGTAGACTTTCTTGGGTACGTGATTTCTGGGGAAGGTTTTAAAATGGATCCTGGTAAACTCCAATCTATTTTAGACTGGCCTTTGCCCAAAGGACTCAAGGCTATCCAAAGGTTTATTGGGTTTTCCAACTACTATAGGCGCTTCATTAAGGGATACTCCTCTATCATTGCGCCTATTACCAATATGACCAAACAAGGGGCTGATACTAAGTTCTGGTCTGAGGAAGCTCTTGGTGCTTTTAAGACTCTCAAGGAACTTTTTGCCTCAGCTCCCATTCTAGTTCATCCTGATACGACTCTGCCTTTCTTGCTCGAGGTCGATGCTTCTGAGACAGGAGTTGGGGCTGTTCTGTCTCAAAGGTTAGGGGTGGATAAACCGTTACACCCTTGTGGTTTCTTCTCTAAAAAAAATTCTGGGCCTGAGAGCAGATATGACATCGGGGAGAGGGAATTGTTAGCGGTCATTAAGGCTTTAAAGGAGTGGAGACATTTACTGGAAGGGACACTACACCCTGTTACTATTCTAACGGATCATAAGAACTTGTCTTATATTGGGGAGGCGAAGCGCTTGTCCGCCAGGCAGGCTCGCTGGGCCTTGTTCCTCACTCACTTTAATTATGTACTTACGTATAGACCTGGTTCTAAGAACTCTAAAGCCGATGCATTGTCTCGTCAATATGAACCATCCACTATAACTGAACCACTTCTGTCCTCCATAGTTCCTAAGGGGAATATCATCGCGAACACGAATCTCAGGATTCACTCTCCATTGCTTTCTGAGATCATGAAGTTTCAGCATTTGGCACCCAAACAGACCCCTGGGAATCGACACTTCGTTCCTGCCGCTCTCCAACTGGAGGTGCTACGCTGTCTCCATAACAGTAAGGTGGCTGGGCGTCCTGGCATCCGCAAGACTTATGCGCTGGTCTCTAAAGATTTTTGGTGGCCTGACTTACGCAAGGATATTAAAGAATTCATCGGGGCATGTGAAGTTTGTACCAAGACCAAGCTACCCCATTCGCTTCCATGCGGATTTCTACACCCTTTAGAGGTTCCTGAAAAGCCTTGGTCCTGCCTGGCAATGGACTTCATTGTTGATTTGCCTATCTCTAAAAAGCAGACTGTCATCCTCACTGTGGTAGACAGATTTACTAAAATGGCTCACTTCATTCCCTTACCTAAACTCCCATCTTCGCCCGAATTAGCGGAGATATTCGCCAGGGAGATTTTCCGTTTGCATGGGATACCTTCCCAGATTGTCTCTGACAGAGGCTCCCAATTTGTTTCCCGTTTTTGGAGATCATTCTGCTCCCAACTAGGCATCAAATTGAATTTCTCCTCTGCCTATCATCCTCAGTCCAATGGAGCTGCTGAACGCACTAACCAAAAAGTTGAACAATATTTACGTTGTTTCGTTTCAGAACACCAGGACGATTGGGTCGGTTTGATTCCTTGGGCGGAGTTTGCACATAACAATCTCATTTGTGATTCTACGCATTCTAGCCCTTTTTTCTTGAATTATGGCTTTCATCCTTCCATCCTTCCTTCGGAGTCTTCTTCTCAAGGGATACCGTCGGTGGATGTTCATGTTGCCAATTTAAGAGAGTTGTGGGATCAAACTCGACAAATCCTTCTGCACAATTCTACGCTGGTTAAAAAACACGCTGACAAACATAGAAGGGCAGCACCGGTGTTTCTTCCAGGCGATAGAGTATGGTTAAGTACTAGAAACATTCGGTTAAAAGTGCCGTCCATGAAGTTTGCTCCGCGATATATTGGACCTTACAGGGTACTGTCTCAAATTAACCCAGTTGCGTATCGTTTAGCGTTGCCTAATGCCTTACGCATTCCTAATTCATTTCATGTTTCCTTGCTGAAACCATTAATATGTAACAGGTTCTCCTCCACGATCGCCCCTCCCCGCTCAGTTCAGGTGGAGGGTCAGGAGGAGTATGAGGTCAATTCCATCGTTGATTCTCGAATCTCCCGGGGGAGACTGCAATATCTGGTCGATTGGAAGGGTTATGGTCCTGAGGAGAGAAGTTGGGTACCTCAGGAGGAGGTGCATGCTCCCCGTCTCCGCAGGGCGTTTCATTCTCGATTCCCTTCTCGCCCTGGTGTATTCCGCCCGGTGGGCGTATCTGAGAGGGGGGGTACTGTCAGGGTACCTGTGGTCTCTACCTCTGAAAGAGGTAGAGACTTAGCTGTTCCTCCATCCAGACGGCCTGATGGCTCCCTTCCCCACGGTCTATCCGGTCATGCAAGGCCGGCCGCGAGGGAGTGACTGCCTTTTACAGCATCTAGGCAGGAAGTTGTCATCAGGACACTCCTCCGGAACGACCTGTCACTCAATTGCTGCAGGACCAATCAGGAAGCCTCGGAGGCGTGGTTACTGCTCTGAACAGGGTATTTAACAGAGCTTCTTTCATTAGCTCATTGCCCTGTCGTGGTTCTAGCTTGTTCTAGTCACTCAGTGCTTGTGTATTCTATTATCCCTTTTGGTTTTGACCCGGCTTGTTTACCTTACTCTGCTTACCTCTGTTACCCTTGATTCGGCTTGTCTCTCGCTTACCTGTCTTCTGTTACCCTCGACCTCGGCTTGTCTTTGACCATTCTATACTGTACTACTTACGTTAGTCCGGCCATTCTAAGGTCCGGTATACGTATCTGGCTACTGTTTGTACTCTGCGTGTTGGATCCCTGTCCCGATCCTGACACCCCTGCTCAAGAAAGCTCATGTGCAGGCCCATCTGAAGTTTGCCAATGAACATCTGACTAATTCAGAGAAGAACAGGGTGAAAGTGTTGTAGTCAGATGAGACCAAAATCGAGCTCTTTGACATCAACTCAACTATCAACTGTGTTTGGAGGAGGAGAATGCTGCCTATGACCCCAAGAACACCATCCCCACCATCAAACATGGAGGTGGAAACATTATGCTTTGAGGGTGTTTTTCTGCTAAGCGGACAAGAAAACTGCACCGCATCAAAGTCAAATCTTGGGTGAGAACCTCCTTCCCTCAGCCAGGGCATTGAAAATGGGTCGTGGACGGGTATTCCAGCATTACAATGATCCAAAACACACAGCCAAGGTAACAAAGGAGTGGCTCAAGAAGAAACACATTAAGGTCCTGGAGTGGCCCAGCCAGTCTCCAGACCTTAATCCCATAGAAAATCTGTGGAGGGAGCTGAAGGTTCGAGTTACCAAACGTCAGCCTCGAAACCTTATTGACTTGGAGATTATCTGTAAAGAGGAGTGGGACAAAATCTCTCCTGAGATGTGTGCAAACCTGGTGGCTAACTACAAGAAACTTCTGACCTCTGTGATTGCCAACAAGGGTTTTGCCACCAAGTACTAAGTCGAATGGGCCAAATACTTATTTCACTCATTGACATGCAAATCAATTTATAACTTTTTTGACATGCCTTTTTCTGGATTTTTGGGGGCTTATTCTCTCTCTCTTTGTTAAAATACACCTACCATTAAAATTATAGACTGATCATTTCTTTGTCAGTGGGCAAACTTTCAAAAATCAGCAGGGGATCAAATACCTCTTTCCCTCACTGTATATTATTATTATTATTAATAATAATAATAATAATAATATTATTTATATGGCACCAATGTATTCAGCAGCACTGGAATAATTGACAAAAAGTACAAGAGGTGAAGAAATCCCTGCTCAAATGAGCTTACACTCTATAAGGTATAGGCACACAAGATGAATAACATCATGTCAGAGGGATGGAGAGGTTGATAGATAAGATGCCTGTGTTTAAATAAGCTAGTAAAAGGGGTGTATGTAAGTACAGAACAGTGAAAGAAGATTACAGGTACTAAGGATAGAGCTAATTCACATAGATCATTGTGTAACTAGAGTGTAGTTGTTTGTAATTATCTAGGTTTAGAATCAGATGTGCCTCATCTAGATATAAAATAATAGGCGTTTCACAAGGCATGTGTCCGGTGTGCCCAGGTATGCCCTAATGAGGATCAATTAGTACTCAATGGCACTGTTGCATCATTTTGAGTTTTGATTAGCTTGTAATGTTTTTGGAGAAAAAAAGCATAAACACTACCTCTATATAAATATAATTTTCACTAAAGGAAAAAATACATTTTGAAATTTGCATATTTTTAGTAACGCTCAGGGGGGTAATTCTCTGAGCGTACACCCTGTGCTGTCATTACTGATACTGCTATCAGATGATATTGATATGTCAGCTAATGTAACAAATCAACTTGTTCAGAACCTTCAGTAATGAAAGATTGCTCAGAGAATGCCCTTTAAAATGACCTCGAGACCAACCAGGGCAACATATTCTGACATGCATACTTTAGCACAGGTAGGTAAGTAAATTATACACCTGGTAAGTTAACAATGCGCCTGCTTCAGCACATGTCCATGGTTCATTTACACAGAGACATCTTCATGGATGCATAAAATCATATCTTTCAGTGTTTCAGAAAAACAGAAAGAGTTGGTTATCCTATTGTACTAGTATGCTCCCTAATCATCGTATAGACTTTTTTGTGAAGAACTGCAGAAAATTGCATAGTAATCCCTCAGTGGGGCTTAGATTTGGGATTACCGTGGGCTGTTTTCCCTCTCCTCCCCCCCCAACCCCCCCAGATTGTATTTGTTTCCTACACTCATATGTGCATGTCTAATGACACAGGGCAAGCAAAAGTGGACCTTACCAATGATCAGTATAAATCTTCTGTACTTCAACATTGACATAGTGAAAGCCAAGTCCATTGAACCCAAAGCTCGCTCAGGCACTTGCAATGCTGGAAGCTTAACCCTTTAAGGACCAAACTTCTGGAATAAAAGGGAATCATGACATGTCACACATGTCATGTGTCCTTAAGGGGTTAAAGGGACAGTTTATCAGCATAACTACATCTAAATGCCAGGAGGCCCCTAGGCGCACCTTAAGGGAGTTAAACCATTCTCAAACAGTTTACCCCCAATGTAAGCCTCCAGTGCCAATCCTGAGGTCTTCCAGGCAGCATCTGGCTTCTGAAATCTCAATTTCAGGATACGCTGTGTACCGCCGGGTATGGGTGCCGCTGATCGGTTGAGAGCGGTCAACTGACGCTCTCAGCCAACCAGTAACTCCCCATTCACAAAACTGGCATGAAAAAGATATGTTTCTTTTCAAGCCAGTTTTGTGAATGGGAATCACTGATGGCTTAGAGCGTCAGCTGACCGGTCAATAAAAGAAACATAAATAATATTTACCCCTTTACTAACACATTATTTATTTTTAAGAAAAATAAGAATATTTGAAACATATTGGGATTAATAGAGAGCACAGCATGCAAAGGATCCCTCTAGTGTACACAGTGCTCTCCTCTACTTACCCTACCTTCACCCTATGTGTTGCATGATGAAAGGTAATGACATGGGTCTGGTAAATGGACTGTCTCTTACTCCTACTAAGATGCCTTTGAGGGAGCCAGGAGATGTCCCATCTGTTGGCCAAAGAGTCTAAAAAAAGCACTGTAAAAAAAGTTTTATACTTACCTATCGATATCTCAGTTAAAGACAGGCAAACAAGGTACATTTTAAAAAATATATATCACCAAATTGTAAAGTATTTTCATTATTACTATTATTATATTAATATTGTGTACCGGTATGTGTTTTTTATTTATTATTATAATTTTTTTTACATATTATTTATTTTACATTAAAAGTGGGCAAACATTTTACTTATTTAACCACTTTAATTTCTGTAGGCAGTGAGGGTCTGATGAATAGGCTATGCCAGTTGGCACACAATCATATACACTATAATAACATGGGGGATCCATGAGTCCTCTCTAGGGCACAATTCGTTTTGGTGGCAAATTTCAATTCAGTTTTGGTTATAGTCTTTTGACTAAAAAGACATTTTAGTATTAGTCGTATTTTAGTCATCTGAATTGTTTTAGTTTTAGCCTAGTTTTAATGAACTAAACCTAAAAAATGTAAGTTGACTAAATTATCACTGATCTATTCGTTAAGGAGTAATTATGTAAATGTTCATTTTTTGTTGCATTTGAGAACATTTTTTTATATTAGCCATTAGTCTATATTTTCAGATATATTTATTTATTTAGTTTTTTTTTTCCTGCACCCTGTTTTAGTTTGTCGTTTTTATGTTTGTCACTATTTATTAATTTATCCCAAGAATTTGTTTCATATTCCCTGATCTTTTTATCATGCAAGATGTAAAAAAAAAAAAAAAATCTCTCTCTAGACATGATTCCTGGGGATTATTATTTAAACAGTTGATTCTGTTTTTGGAACCTCTCTTAAAATTGAGAATCCAGCTTTGCTGAATAATCGTTATAATTGAACTACATATATATGTATATTAAGGAAGTATTTTTTTATTTTTTATTTCAGTTTACCCCAATTATTATTATTATTTTAATAGCGCCATCAGATCCTGTAGCGCTGTACAATGGGATTCTCTGCTTAATGAATAAACCTCAGCTTTGCATTGACGTTCAGCTCACATTCTTACTGTACCTTTAAGTATTCAATAGCCAACATTAGCCATAGAGTGGGCAGGGCTAGAACACTAAGCAGACTGTCAGTGACAACAAAGTATCAGGAGATCTTTTGCTTCATACACTGAGCACTTACCCCGGAGACCAATTCCTGGATTGAAGTATGGGAGACGATCAGGCTGTCATAGTATCTGCAAGAACTGTCTACAGCACTGGTGTGTAATAAGAGTTAATAGTCAGCTTTAAAACAATAGAACGGTGCTATTATATAATGCTTTACTTTAGTTTTACAACGTGTGGTTTAAATCTATCACCTCCCCTTCTTCAATGGCATGTTTTGTATATGTTTAGTTCTTACTTACTTTGAGCTGCTGGTGTTTGTTTGTGTGTTTGCTTTATCAACGTTCACCTGTATTTGTAGCCTATGGGGGAATGATAGGTGTGTGTTACCTGGGTGACCATTTAATATTCGGGGAAGACAACTCTGTCTGCTGGACATGCAGTCGTCAACCTAATACACGATTTGAAGGGACTTGCTGTGTAAGATCTGTGTATTGTACTGGCTGTATTAATGGGAGTCTTTTACACATCGCTTATCAGTCCTTGCTCAACTGTTTTGCACTAATAGCATTGGAAATTGTAGTCATAAGACACATTTAGGTTGTCTGAGGGCGATGGGGGGAATGGAGTACCAGATGATGGCTGGGAGTAATGAGATGTGCAGTAAGAGGCTGCCTTAATCCTTGCTCAACTGTTTTGCACTAATAGCATTGGAAATTGTAGTCATAAAACACATTTAGGTTGTCTGAGGGCGATGGGGGGAATGGAGTACCAGATGATGGCTGGGAGTAATGAGATGTGCAGTAAGAGGCTGCCTTAATCCTTGCTCACCTGTTTAGCACTAATATCATAAGAAATTCTAGTCATAAGACACATTTAGGTTGTCTGAGGGTGATGGGAGGAATGGAGTACCAGATGATGGCTGGGAGTAATGAGATGTACAGTAAGAGGCTGCCTTAATCCTTGCTCACCTGTTTAGCACTAATATCATTAGAAATTCTAGTCATAAGACACATTTAGATTGGCTTAGGGTGATGGTGGGAATGGAGTACCAGATGATGGCTGGGAGTAATGAGATGTACAGTAAGAGGCTGCCTTAATCCTTGCTCACCTGTTTAGCACTAATATCATTAGAAATTCTAGTCATAAGACACATTTAGATTGGCTTAGGGTGATGGTGGGAATGGAGTACCAGATGATGGCTGGGAGTAATGAGATGTACAGTAAGAGGCTGCCTTAATCCTTGCTCAACTGTTTTGCACTAATAGCATTAGAAATTCTAGTCATAAGACACATTTAGATTGGTTTAGGGTGATGGTGGGAATGGAGTACCAGATGATGGCTGGGAGTAATGAGATGTACAGTAAGAGGCTGCCTTAATCCTTGCTCACCTGTTTAGCACTAATATCATTAGAAATTCTAGTCATAAGACACATTTAGATTGGCTTAGGGTGATGGTGGGAATGGAGTACCAGATGATGGCTGGGAGTAATGAGATGTGCAGTAAGAGGCTGCCTTAATCCTTGCTCAACTGTTTTGCACTAATAGCATTAGATATCGTCGTCATAAGACACATATAGGGTGGCTGAGGTTGTGGGAATGAAGCACCCGGTGTTGGCTGGGAGTAATGAGATGTGCAGTGAGATTTAATTCAGTAAGGCGCATACAGGGTGACTGTGACACACACGTATTGTGTGACATAGATTTATATTAATTGATGTAAGAATAGAACGCGTTTACATGGTGTGTGGTTACTGGGTAGTAACAGGTGATCTCATGCTATGAGTCAGGACAGGTAGAATGACTAGGGAGAGGTGGTGTCACTTGCACACAGAAACTTTGACATCATTTGTCAACAAACTGGCTATGCATATGTGCACCGTGTGTACACAGTGCTGCTAAAGGTCGGGCACATCCAGGTGATTCACTGAAAGTGGTTAGAGCAGTTTTATGGAAATGACAGGTTACAGTATATAATCTGTAGTATGCCTCCCAGAATCCTCTGAGAACCAGAGGAGGTTCATGTTGAGTGACACCTTAATATAATTGATTTTACTTTACTGAAAAAAATAAAAAAAATTCCAAATAACTGAAGTGCTTGCATTTTGCATTATTTTATGATATGATTGATGATATCAGTAGATTTTTGTGTGATTTACTAGCAGCATTTCAGCTGGGTGATGTACATATTAAAATGTATAATTACCTGGAGATGCATGTCTGCCTACTCCAATATGAAGTCCAGAAATGAATGTCTGCCAGTGGCTTTCCATTCAGCCAATCACCCTAAAATAATGTACATGGCATGCCACAGTATATAACCTGGTACCAGCAGGTAGATTATATAAACTTCTATCTTCCAAACATTTCCATCTGTTGAACATTGCAAAGACAACAGAAAAAAACAACATATAGAAGACCAGAGTAGTAGAATAAGAAGCCACTGATTGGTGGAGCCTCTTCCTGGTCTAGAAAGGGTCTCCTTGTTAAGTCTGCTAGCAGAAACGCTAAGATTCTGAATGTAAAGTTACACTATTAAATAGAACTATTAAATAACCTTTAACTCCCGGTAACACTGTCTTCATGAGATGCACTGTTTTTTAAGTTAAAAATGTATATTTAAAATGTAGCCATCAACATAGTAATCCAGCTAAGAAAATGGAAGCAATGCAAAAAAAGAGGCAAAATAGAAATATTGTTTCATTTCTCCAATTCTCTGTTTGCTTTCTCTATTCCGAATACCAGGTGCAAAAACTCTGGTGCTTGGTTTTATCTTTATGGTACTGTATAGGGACTTATTTAGCATTTATAGGCTCTTATAGACAATACTGAATCCGATGAGTAAAGCGACACTTTAGACACCAAAATAACTTTGTCTAAATTAAGTTGTTATGGTGTCAGGAGGCCCCTAGAGGCACTCTTACTTCAAGGGGCTAAACTGTTCTGGAATGGTTTAACCCCTTAGTTGCCTCCAGCAGTGTCCATTCCCCTCAGCGGCTTACAGCTTTTTAAATTTCACTTACAGAAAGCGAGGATTACTGCCAGGCAGGGGCGTTGCTGATTGGCTGAGAGCGGTCAGCTGATATTCTAAACCAATCAGTGACTCCCCATTCACAAAACAAGCCATTTTTGTTGAATGGGGGGGGGGGGTCATTGATTTAAGAAGCCGGATGCCGCCTGGGTGGGAGTGGAGATCACCGCTTGGGGGAATTTAGAGGTTAAACCATCTTAGAATGATTTACCCCCTTAAAGAAGGATTACCCCCGGGGGACTCCTGGCAACATATCAACTTAATTTTGATTAAATAAATAAATCATCTAACGTTTTCCATGTTGACAGAACACTCTAAACACCATAACCACTACAGCGTGCTGTAACCATATCATTATTATAGCTAGATATCTTTGTAATTGTCCTCATTTTGTAATGTGTGGTTGTGTGGCTCGTGCTTGTACATTCTGAAACTGTGTCTCTTCTTTGTTTGTTGTATTCTTGGCTTGGGATCTTTTGCAGTGGCAGAACTACCAGGGTCACACTGGTTGAGACTTTGACAAAGCCCTGAAGTTCTGCATGTCAAAAGAAGGGCTCAGAGAGACCAGGGGCAGCTGTGGAAATATAGCTGCACTCTGGTGCTCAGGGACTAACAAGTTCATGGTGTGCCTCAAGGGTGAATCGCTTTGTCGGGGGCAGGCCAGGGAGCAGGGGAGGCTACAGAACTATAGCCACACACTGCTGCATAGGGCTCCCCTAAACCGTTTTGGGGCCTATCATGGTAGAGGATCCTTACTGGGTGCAGGGAGTACCCCTAATTGATGTTTGCACAGGTGCTCTGTGGATAGTTATGCCCTTGGTCTTTTGTAAATGTTTCTGCACAACTGGATAATATTTTCATGAGTTTTATAATTTCCTATATTAGATGGTAATAAAGAGTATGTAACCATGTGGTTATTTAGTAAAATATGGGTTGTTGGTAAATCAAAGTGAATTTTACATGTTAAAAAGTCTGCTATGTATTTAGTTCAGCTAATGCTTAAAACTTTTTTTAGATTATGCAAATTTAACGTCATACTTGTCAAACTGGTAAAAAAAAAAAAAAACTCTAAATCAGCTACGCTTCCAGTTTGGCTTCTCTGGCTTCAAATTTCAAAATTACTTTGATTTCTCACTTTAGTAAATAGTTCTGTCTAAATTTCTTAAAAATCGACAATTTAATAAATAATCCTGTTGATATATTTTCACATGTTCGGTTCCCTTTTTTGGACAAAATGTACAATAGACTGTTGAGAAAGCTTTGTCGATTTCTTTGTTGAGTTGTTCCCTTAAAAGTTTAATTTCAAGATAACTCAGCACAATTCTAAATAATGTACATTGTATCAACACTCAAAGGGGAACCTATGAGCTATTGACAGAGTGATAATCGCTGCCCATGCACCGTAGCACGCAATTACATTGGAATGGCCGGAAAGATCCTCACTAGTGAAGATCTCCCGGGGTTAAGGCAGAGCAGCAGTGAGGAGACCCTCACGACATTGGAGTCAAGGTAAGTAACAGCTTTTTTTTTTTTTTTTATATACAGGGTATTCAATAAGGGACAATAAGCAAGACTTTCTTGTTCAAACACAATTAAAGGATTGTATTTTACAGAAAGTAAACAAAGAACACAATGAACTTGTCAATAGTAATATAGAATGTATTTGAATAATAACTTTCAAACAACCTTGAACCTCAGCAGCTAGGATGCCCTTACTGTTTGTAGGGACGTGGACAAGAGTGTCTAATGGGCCCCTCATTTAACACATATATGTCATTCAGAGCCTGAATACCTAAAGGGTGGGTGTTCTGAATACACATAGGTGTCTATCTGGGCCTGGACCTCTAATTGGGAAGGGGGCCTCCTCAGCAGGCAGGTAGGTCTTTTGAGCTCCTCTAACTTGCTTGAGGAAATCTTGTGGTCTGCAACAATATCGGCACATCTCAATGATTTGGAGCACCTCAGCCAGAGCACTCAATCACCAAAGCCACAAGGGAGTTAATAAAAAATATTGGTGCAAGCAAGTCCTGCTCTCCCCACCAGACTTCCAGGGATCATGCTCCTTGGCTCTCCTTCCACCAAACCACAAGGGTGCTCTCCACTGGACCTCTTCTTGCCAAAAGGTAAGTAGGAGGGGAGAAAAACTCCACCACAAAAAAAATTCAGCCACCACACACTCAACACTGAATCAACACACATCAGTACACGTAGCTACCCACCACTAGCTGTAAGTCAATAAGCAAATGTTATGCTTTCTTAATGTTTGTCTGTAGTCGTATATGTGCGCTTGGCACTAGATTCCTTATAAAAGGACATTAGGAGCAAAGCAGGCATATTTACAGTAGATTTCAAAATTGCTTTTGTTTTTATTCTGGAAATGACTCTAAGCCCTGAGTGTAAATGGGTGGGAAAGGGCTTATTGAACATTATGTAAAACTTTAATGGTCACAACCCTATTTAGGAATTGCTAGTTCCTTCCGTGTGCTGTAAGGTGTGGCTAATTACACACTTGATTAACCAGATGCATTTTTCATTTGTGAATATACTACTAATGCAAGACTTGTGCATAGTAGAACATTTTGGTTCAGCTGAACAATTTGTCCGAAACTGAAATTCATTTGGGGCCTCTGACATTCATTCATTTGGTGGTCTGGCTCATCCAAATATCGACTATCAGCAATACTCAGAAAAACATTTCAGACAAACCAAACATTCTTTGGAAATTTGACATTCAGCTGTTCTGCAAAATATATAAGTACACGATTATTAACTTAAGTGTAAATTTCAAATTTAAAGTGACATTATAGTTTCCAGAACAGCTACAGCTTAATGTAGTTGTTCTGGTGAGTATAGTGTGTCCTTGCAGGCTTTTTGCTGTAAACACTGCATTTTCTGAGAAAAGACAATGCTTACATTGCTGCCTAGGGACACCTCCAGTGGCAGTCACTCAGACTGCCACGAGAGGTGCTTCCTGGGTCAGTGCTGGACAACATCAACACTGATGGTTAATGTCCCCATGCTCCTCATAGAGGCGCTGTACTTTCCCTATACTGATGCATTGCTTCAATGCATCTCTATGAAGAGATGCTGATTGGGGCATTTGGCCTCGCCTTTGCCCCTTGTTCTTGGTTGACTAATCAGAAATGCTGATCTCAGCCAATCCAATGCTTTCCTAAAGGATCTCAACCAAGGAGGTGGAACGGGGGGGGGGGAGGGGGGTGACAAATGCTGGCAGAACAGAGCGGCGCTGGAAATGTTTATTACCTTTTTAAGGGGGCAAGGGTGGTCTGGGGGGGGGGGAGCTAACATTTTTAAACACTATTAAAAACTATTGGAGATGCTGATTGGCCAAGGCTATGTTTGGTTTGTGCTGGCTCTGCTCCTGCTCTGCCTCCAAGACATATTCAGCCAATCCTCTGCTTTCCTATGGGAAAGCACTGTAATTGGCTTTGATGAACACTTCTGATGATATCAGGCAAGCAGGCAGATCAATGGCAGAGCCATCAGCAGCAGACTGGAATAAAGGTAAGATTTGTACTATATTTAGGTGGGCAAGGGGGACCAGGGGACTAGATTGTGTTTTAACACTATAGGGTCAGGAATACATGTTTGTGTTCCTTACCCTATAGTGTTCCTTTAAGGCAAAACAGGCGAATAGATAGAAAATTTGAAATTCACGTTCAATTCACTTTGAATTCTCATTTAAATAAATAACCCTGTTAAGACTATCTATATATTTAGCAGTACCCCGATATGCACATTTTCCAGCCATTTGCTTTACAGATCAAGTTAGAAAGAGTAGAGGAAAAAGTACAAGAAAGAGGAGGAGCAGTCAAAAAAAATCTATATTTATATTTACTCCATATTTCTTAAATATATAATATATAAAATGACTTTTCTGTTGCTCTTTTTCTTTCCCTCTTCTGGTCACCTCTCTTGATCTTTAAATAAAATCCATTTTGTGGCGGTCTCCTAACCATCAATCATCTCTCTTCCCATCAATCATCTCTCCTTTTAGTGCCATGGATGCAACTCTGATATTCCAAAGCAAAAGAATATGCTCATCCATCGACCTAGCCATTAACTCAGTTATATGTCCTTGTGGTGCTTTGGAGATACGAAATTCCGCTGGACCGCTGATCGAATTAAATTTGGGTGAATTGCAATTCAGCCAAAACAGAATGCATAAATCTAATAGATACGTTAACTCTTGTCAGTTGTGCTATGGCCACTGGAAAACAGTATTTTAGGGGTTTTAATGACACATTTTAGCAACAAACAAGATGACAAGATGTTTTATATTTATGCATCAATAGATAGGATAGGATTATGATAATAAACCATGAGACTGAAGATTAAAGGGACTCTTAGAGCACCATAACCACTACAGTGCACTGGTGCCCTCAATGTAGTCAAACCCTTTGCAGTTTGACTTCTTACCTGAGGTACACCAGGAACTGTTCCCTGCCTTATTGAGAGTGAGAGCTGGGAGCTCTCAAATCTTAACTAAATCCTGCACCATCCGGCTTATGCTCTGCCAATCAGCTGGCCATGACAAGGGGCGGATCCAGAGCCTGATCTCGGGAGGGGCACTTGTAGATTATTTGAAGAAATAATCCAGACACAATAACCACTACAGCTCAGCGTAGTGGTTATGGTGCCAATAGTGCAGGGACCCCCCCCCCCCCCAAAGTAAGTAGTCAAACCGTTTAAGAACAGTTTGACAACTTACCTGAGGTCTGCTGGGAAATGGGGCTGTAGTAGGGCATAGGATCAGTGGTGTGTGTGAGTGGTGCAATGTGTGCGGGGTGAAGTGTGTGTGTGTGTGTGTGTGAGCAGTGTATGTGTGTGAAGGTTGCAGTGTGTGAGTGAGGGTGTCAGTGTCAGGGGTGCAGTGTGTGTGTTGGGGGGCAGTGTATGTGTGGGTCAGTATATGAATGTCAAAGTTGCAGTGTGTGTGTGTGTGAGGATTGCAGTGTTTTCTCTGGCCCCTCCCCCCCCTCCCCCATCCACCACTGGCCATGACCTGCAAGAACCTCCTGTTCACAGTATCGGAAGGGAAGTGGCAGGTAACAGTGCTTGCGGACCCCTTAAACTCCCAACTGTAGTGGATGAGGTGGTTGGAGTGTTCTTTTATGAATGTCTCCAGAATCTTGGGATAGCACTATTTTCACCCAATACATGCTTTAAAATCTATATCCTTTCTATATCTAGTCCTCCAAGGTATGAGGAGAGGCTCCATGGAACTAATTTACCCCACAATCCCATGAGAGAAATGTCAGAAGAGGCTCTTTGAAGAACTAATTCAACTATTTACTAGTTTTAGTTTTTGGGGTTTTTTTTAACTTTACATTAGGCAGTTGCTTTTCAAAGCAGCAATCTATTAAAAAAGAAAGATCAGTAGCATAATGCTCTGTCAGACTACTTGCTTCCCACCAATGTAAGCAGGGGGTGCTGGATAACGGAACTTTGCATCATGCTCTTAGATTAGTTAGGTTAGGTAACATTGTGGGATTGGGTTGAACACCTCGCTGTGCAGCATGTGTTTGTTTCAGACTAGGCTTACATTGAGATCCAGCAGGCTGTTCATGGGTAGATTCCACCTCACAGGTGTGGCATATCAAGATGCTGATTAGACAGTATGATTATTGCACAGGTGTGCCTTAGGCTGGCCACAATAAAAGGCCACTCTGGATGGATTATCTCGGCAAAGGAGAAGTGCTCACTAACACAGATTTAGACAGATTTGTGAACAATATTTGAGAGAAATAGGCCTTTTGTGTACATAGAAAAAGTCTTAGATCAGCTCATGAGTTCAGCTCATGAAAAATGGGGTCAAAACCAAAAGTGTTGCTTTTATAGTATTGTTCATTGTAGTTATATAAGTTGGGGGGAAAACTCGACACCATAAGCACATAACTTAATATTGTTTACCAAAGTATTCATTTCATGTTCACTTGTTATATTAGTGAGTGCTCATATATACTTTGCATTAGTGTTCCTATTTTAGTTAAGAAATGCACATGAATACAATGTTATTATATAATATAGTTCAACTGCTAGTTTCCAACTTGTTACTTTTTCATAGTTGTATTTGGCTTGTGTACATTCTAAGGCTGAAGATTTCAGTATAATATTGTGATTCCATTTGATTCCATAGAATCTTTGATTTTCAATGCTTTCCTGTGGGGAAATAAGCGACGCTGGAGGACGTCCAGCGACGCTCTAGCAAAGAAAATCTTTGCTAGAAATCAGGAAGTTCCCTCTAGTGGCTGTCTAGTAGTAGTAATTACAGTTGCAGGGTTAGGAGTAGTGGGAGTTGGCACCCAGACCACTCCAATGGGCAGAAGTGGTCTGGGTGCCTGGAGTGTCCCTTTAAGTTTGTTTATCCCCTATATGTTTTTTGATTTCCAAGAAATTAAATGTAATTTACATAAACCAGTTGCATTTGTGGTATGATAAATCAGACCAACTCAGATATATACAAGTGACCTTCAAATATAATAGCTCAATTATTTGTGTCCTTTAAAGGGACACTCCAGGCACCCAGACCACTTCTGCCCATTTGAGTGGTCTGGGTGCCAACTCCCACTACTCTTAACCCTGCAACTGTAATTATTGCAGTCTTTTATAAACTGCAATAATTACATTGCAGGGTTAACTCCACCTCTAGTGGCTGTCTAGTAGACAGCCACTAGAGGGCACTTACTTGTCCACAGCACAGAAAACCTGTGCTAGAGCGTCGCTGGACGTCCTCACGCTATGTGAGGACCTCCAGCGTCGCTCATTTCCCCATTGGAAAGCATTGAAATGCATTTTCAATGCTTTCCTATAGGGAGCTCTAATGCGCATGTGCGGCATTGCCGTGCATGCACATTAGGTCTCCCCGGCCGGTGGGCGGGATCAGTCTCGCCCACCTGCCGACGCAATCATTGGGAGGAATGGCGAGGAGAAAGAAGCAGCGACGTGGGACATTGTCGCTGCCTCAGGTAAGTTACTGAAGGGGTTTTCACCCCATCAGCAACCGGGGATTGGGGGGTGGGAGGGAGAGGGGACCTGCAGTGCCAGGAAAACGGATTGTTTTCCTGGCACTGGAGTTTCCCTTTAAATCATTAGACAATATACTTTGTTTATATAAAACAAGCATATCACACGTCTCCGGTAGTTATTGCTGACTAGGTTAAATGCCTCTAAGGTTAAATGCCTCTAACTCAGGCTTTCCCAAACTCCGGCCCTCCAAATGTTGCTGAACTACAACTCCCATAATTCTTTGAATGAAACAGATAGGCTGAGAATCAAGGGAGTTTTAGTTCAGCAACATCTGGAGGGCCAGAGTTTGGGGAAGCTTGCGGTCTAACTGATCATCTATGAGCGATTCAGAGTCAAACCAAAGTCTTCCAAAAACAGCACCTGTATGGAGAAAAGAGATTTTAGAATGTCAAACTCAGGATCCAGAGTCTAATTTCCAGAGGGGTACAGAAAGTGAATGTCCAGAAAGGTTTGGTGATTTGACCTTCCCCTCCGCCCCAGATCCACCACTAATGGACATCTAGCAGTAAATGTATGACTTGGGTTTAATCATAAAACAGAGAATTCATGTAAAGCAGATTTTTTTCTTTTTTTTTTTATAAATTCTTTATTTTTGAATTTTTCATTTATATCGGAGTTAGGGTACAGAAGAAAACCTGGGAGTGATGTTAGTGTTACAAAGCTTGTAGAACTTAGTTATGATGTTTGTAACAATCGTACATATAGAGCATTTTTATAACAGTTCTTCTTTCGTTACAGTAGCGATCGTTTGCTAATACGCTATAACTCTGTCCCTTACATTTGTTGTTGTGCTAGGTCTACGGGTTGAGTACAGACTTGGAGTGGGACTTTATGGGGGATGGGTTACAGAAAGAAGAGATTGGGATGAAACGTTGGTTTAATATATTACAGTTTGTAACAGTATTAAGAAGTCAAGTATTGGCTTATGTATTGCGTTGTTGTGCCCAGTTTGTATCAGTTTTCCTGAGTGTTACTCAGCATATGTTTGTGGTACTCCTTTTGGGAGGAGTTTGGGGTGTCTGGGGAGGTGGAAACGGGAAGCAGAGGAAGGGGGGGAATCAAGTGGGTGTGAAGGTTCATTTGCAATGTGTGATGACCTTTCATTGTGTGGGGTTTTATGCCAGGTTGTGGGCACTCCATGTGTCTGTTCCTTCGGGGTTTGTTGGTGTTGTATTGATGTTGTATGTCACCTTTGATGGGGTCTTCATGCGTGTCCTTGATTGGGTTGCCATGTAAGTGAGGGCATTTTGGTTAAGGCAATGTTGGGTGGTTCGTGTTCATTGTGTTGTGGGTAGTGGTCTGTCAGTTTTGTCTCCGTTGTGGGTGGGATGTGGCTCCCTAATTCTAGAGTCGCTGCCCATGTCAAGGACGTTGTGTGTTTAGGTCTCGTTTGTTATACCCCTGTTTTGCGGTTTCTGCAGTAGGTGTGCCTATGTCCCTGGTGGTGTAATGGTCTAGATTGTGTCAGCTCGGGTTAGGTCAAGCAAACGTGTTGTTTGAGTTCCTTGCGTGTCTCTGTGTGATTGGTGCCTTTGGTCTTTGGTTGTAGAGTTGGTGTGTCCTGTGGAGGTCGCTGTTTCCATTGCGGTAGGAGGGTGTGTGTGTGTTGGAGTGTGTATGGAGTAGGGTAAGTGTTTCGGTCCAGTGAGGCAGAGGTTAGCTGTTGAGGTGGCTTGGTTAGGGATTGTGGGGGGGTAAAGAGAGGGAGGCAACAAGGATGGTAAGGTGTGGGGACGGGGGTGGTCCTCTGAGGTTTTTCTCCAAAGGTACGCCCTCCCGCCTAGTCTGTTCTGCGTAGGGGGTTGCTCGGTAGGGTTGGGAATTCGAAGATCCATGGTTCCCATATTTTGTCAAAGTGCTTGATGGTATCGTGTACAAGGGCGGAAAGTTTATCCATTGTCATTGCTTCATTGATTTTGCATTTTATGAGAGTTATGGGTGGGGTATCTGGGCTCCCCCATTTCTCTGCAATTGCTCGCCTGGTGGCTAGCGCTAGTTTAGCTATCAACTTGTTTTGTGCCCTGGGGGTGTCCCTAAGGGGTCTAGAGAGGAGCCATAGCCATGGGTCCATCGGAATGGTGATGTGTAGGGCCTGCGATGCTAGTTGTGCTATCTGTTGCCAGAGTATGGCTACCTGTGGGCACTCCCACCACATGTGGATGAATGTTCCCCTATTCCCACACCCCTTCCAGCAGAGATCGTTGTCTGTTTGTTTCATTTGTTTCAGGCGTAGGGGGGTAAGGTACCATCTGAGGAGTGTCTTGTATGCTTGCTCTTTGTGATTTACACAAATCAAAATAGTTGCTGTGGCTTTCCAGATGGCTGCCCAGTCGCCTTGATCTCCTATGGGGCCCAGGTCCCTCTCCCAGGCTGCCATATAGGACATGGAGCCTTCCCGTGTGTTTCTGCTTAGTAGGGAATATATTGCTGAGATTTGTCCTTTGTGGAGTGGGTGTTTGCTACACGCTTTTTCTAATGGGATGAGGGAGGTGGTGCTTGCTTTCTTTAGGGCAGGTTTGTCAATGAAGCTGCGTATTTGTATGTATCGAAAGAAGTCTCGGGTTGTGAGGGGGGTCTGTTGGGGGAGTTCCGCGAAAGGTATGATTTGTTGTTTCTTATAGAATTGGTGAATGCGGGTCAGATCATTATCTTCATAGTGGATGAAGTCCTTTGGGGACATACCCGGCATATATTTTGTGTTTCGGAGGATGGGCATTAGTGGGGAGGGATGGGAAATGAGATCATGTTTTTCAGTAATTTTATCCCATATTTTGATCGTGGTGAGGACTGCTGGGGAGGTTGGAGGGACCGGGGGTCTGGCGTCCTTCGGGAGCCAGATGTATAGGGATGGGAAATCACTTCCAAATATATTGTGTTCCAAGTCGACCCATCGCTTAAGGCCGGGGACGGCGTGAAGTTGGATTGTTTGCGCTATTTGTGCTGCGTGAAACTATTGGGTGAAATTGGGCAGTCCTAGTCCACCCAATCTGTTTGGTATATAAAGTGTTTGGCGGGCGATACGAGCTCTTTTACCAGCCCATATAAACTTGTATATTTTTGTCTGCAGTTTTTTAAAGTCGGACGTGAGTATCGGAATTGGGAGGGTTTGGAAAAGGTATAAGAGCCTCGGGAGGAGGTTCATTTTTATCAAGGTCATTCGACCTATCCAAGAGATTGAAATGTCCTTCCATTTCTCTAGGTCCTGTGAGGCCGTGTTAAGTAGGGGTGCGTAGTTGAGGCTGTAGGTTTGTGTTAGGTCTGCTGGGAGAGTGGTGCCCAGGTATTTGATGGCGGAGGTCTGGTACTTGTACGGGTGTCATGCTTGGAGGGTTTGGAGGGTGGGTTGGTCTACCTGGATCGGGAGGGCTTCGTTTTTTTCTAAATTAAGTTTGTAACCGGAAATATTGGCGTGTTCTGTTAGCGCCGTGAACAGGGATGGGAGAGAGTTCAGTGGGTTTGTAATTGTCAAGAGGATGTTGTCTGCGTAAGCAGCGATCTTATATATTTCGTCCCTAATATTTACTCCGTGTTTGTCTTTGTGGTTTCTGTAAAGCAGTGTTTTCAATGTATTAGCTATGCCTTTTAAAGGTTTTGTAGAAGGGAGGGATAAATGACTGGAACTTCCACTGGTGAGATAACTAGCATGAAGTGTATATCTGTGTTTTGTCAGGGATAAACTAGGGATTACCCAGGAGGCCGTGTGTTGAATCTAATAAAATGTTACCATCAATGGGAGATGTCCCTTTGCAATTTCAAGAAATACCTTCTGAAAGTCGTAATCACTTATGATCTCATTTACATTCAGCATTATAGTTTTAAGAACACAAGTCCACTTTGACACAATCAGGTGAATTATTGGATTGTGAGATCAAAGTCATGTGAGGTTGTAAAGCAAGGTCGACGTGTAAGACATCAAAGGTAATGGAAATCTGTGCAGACATTGGATCAAAGTTTATCATTCGGAAACGTGCATTAAGAGAGATAGTACACCATGTGGAATAATTCAAACACATGAGTCCATTTTTTTTACTCTATCGTTTTTCATTGCAGGTGGTGATTACATAGTATGTATAAAATACCACAAACACACATAGAGTTTCCAATAAATGGTGCATTCATTTGGGCCCTGGAAATAGGGCATATAATGTCTGATTCAAATATATATATATGTACAAAATATTTCCCCATCATAAACAACAGATCTTATTTGAGAATTGGATATATTATAATATTTTTATTTATTTAGGCCCAAAAGACATATTTTCAGAGTGGACAGACAGACATGTAGTGGGTGGAGGTACATGCTTCACCCTCACACCAGGAAAATAAGGAGATTTGAACCAGAGGCCCAGCAGCCCTTGATTTCCAAATCTGAAGATTGTGTGTGACACTTGCCATGTCATAGGTTTACTAAAAGAGGCTCTGACTACTATAATACTTGTGGACAACACACCATGGTAGTAAAGGGATACTCTAATTACCAAAACAACCTTAGTTTAATAAAGTAGTTTTGGTGTATAGATCATGCTTCTGAAGTCTCACTGCTCAATCCTCTGCCATTCAGGAGTTAAATTACTTTTGTTTCTGTTTATGCCACTAAAGTTACCTACCATGGCTGTGATTTCACACAGTTTAGATCAGTGGAAGTCAACCTGGTCCCTACCGCCCACTAGTGGGCATTTCAAGCTTTCATGGTGAGTGGTGGAGGTTGGTTTTATCCGCTACCCTTGGTTGCCCAGCACAACCACATGGTCCCCGAAAATGTGCGCCCAGACATCGAGAGAGACCTCATAAAAATGACAAACACGCTTTGCGTGAACGCCTCTATTTGATAAATCTCTCTCGATGGCTAAAAAGGTAGCGCTCGTGCGACTGCATTCTTGATCAGGACGATGTAACACGCCGGAAGAGGAGAGGAGCTGATGCACTCAATGTAGTAGCAGGCACTGAAAGAAATGTGACGTTTAGAGTCGCTGATATTAAACTTTGGCAAGCAAGTAGTGTTATTTTCTGTTGACTTGGTTTACTTAACATAAAAGAGGGTAGGAGAGAATAAAAAGATAGGAAAACAGAGACCGCTGATAAAGATATTCCTTTTGGGGGCGGGGCCTGACCGCCGATCAGATCAGACGTGCTTCGTCTGAGCTCCTGCACCTGGACCAGAATATCGGAGCTAACTGCGAGCCGCAAGCAGATACAGCCCTAAATCGGCGCTCACAATACTCACCAGCAGACGGTGAACACGGAGATATCCTCCAAGATACAAACCCGATTGAGGCCTGAGGCCTAGGAAAGCTGGAGCTGGGGTGAGACGGCCACTCCCCCCAGTTCTCCGACCGGCGCTTTGCCCCTTCCCCCCTGGACCGGCGGGGGTCGTCCCGGTCCCCACGGCCGACCACCACTACACACGGCTGGGATTTAACACCTGTCCTGCCGAGAATCATGGGCTGGGAGATGTACCCCAAGATGGCTGCCTACCAACTGCCTCATGCACACTATGGTGCGGAGACGGAGCAGAATCAGTGTGAGCAACAACGCATGGCAAAGGCATGCAACAGCCTCTGGAACAAGCTCTTTACCCACCTAGAAGCATCTAAAGCACCGACTGCGGGGAATAAATGGTTGGAAAAGGAGCAGGAGATGATCAAGACCCTCCTGGGCGCTCTTCCCACGACAACACGACAACCCCACATGATGGGCCCACCCGGGCTGAAGGCCACCAGGGACGCACTCCCAGACCACCGGCCACCACCGCTGAAGATCCGACGCCGCAGGCGGCGATCACCCACCGGGATCCAAAGCAGGCCCCTGCAGGGGAAGACCTCAGCCTCCCACGTGAGTGACCAGGTACGAAGCCAAGAAGTGCAGGCCTTCACGACGGCCCGGGGCTATGGGGAGGAATTGCTTGAAATCTGCCTCCTGTCCATGCACCACCCCCTAAGCCTGAAACCGAGCCAGAGCATAGGCTGAACCAGAACTTTGCAATTCAAAAGTGCAGACAGCCGGCGAAAATGCCCGCACGTTGGACTACTTCCCTACAAGCAGCATGCCTGCCCATACTCCACCCCTGCGCATGATTCCGCTCCCGGAGAACTTTGACACCAAGATCTTGGAGACTTGAGTATTACCCATGCCCACTAGTTAAATAGTATAAATATGGATGTTTGTTAAGGATGGGCACTGAATTGGCAGCTAGCCAACACGTGAATTGTCTGTAGCCAGAGATTACAAGTCACTTTGAAAACGCATACACAAGGCATACATCTGACATAGACGTATACCAGCTCAGCGGGATACACACACACTCACACACCCACAGCCATGGCTGCACTGGGGAAACTGGGCCTGTCCCATGTGACATACCACCATAGGTTGAGGGGTGGAGACCGTGGCTTCTTGGGCCTACCACATTGCCGTGATATATATACACAATAAACACGCACCCACACAAACCTAGCCTGTGATACTTGCTGTACAGCCTGTACCAGCCTTGCCACACACCCGAGAACACCCAGCATGATATCTTGTGTTTCGACATACACTGTACAGGTACACCTAGCCTGCTTAATATGCTCTGTCATAACGAAGTGGCGAATTTGCTTAGGAATCTCTCATGTTACAAGTTACTGTCCTTTGCTCAGCAGACACTAGCTACATGATTTAAGCTTGTTTAATTTTCTATTATTTAACTATTTCTATTATTTTAGTATTTCTCAATAGATATTATACGTAAAGAGGCATCTCACACTAACTAACCTACCTTTTCTGTAATAATCACTCACTCTCTATTAGATCGCAATATTTCACCCAGCATGTCTAGAAAAGTTCCTGCCAACAAGCATGTTAAGCATTGATCGGCGAGACAGGAACGCTAACTCTGTTTATGTCGTTATGTAAAAATTGTGCTGATCTTTCCACATGCTGATCAACTGTTAGCATATGCCTGGTTATATACTTGCCAATGCTGTTGAGGCATGACGAGCCCTCTTGTTATATTTGTATGTACTCCAAAAAAAAGGAATTAAAAAAAAAATTACTTTTATTACTTTTTTTCTTTTTGTTGTTGTTGTTGTTTGCTAATAATAAAGTGGGCTACCTTCCTGCTGGTGATTACAATAAGGAAGGAGAAAAGAGTAGAATAAAGAAAAGAAGAAAATGTAAACAATATACGAAAAAAAGGAGGGGAAAAATAGAAAAAAAGGAAAATAAATCAAGTTTTCACATTTAACTTTATCTTTTTCTTCAATTTAAGCAGCTCCCACACTAGTAGGCGAATTATATATGTATAAACATGCATAAAGAAGAAATAAAAAGATACATTTATGCACATATATTTTAAATAACTCTCCTTTCTACAAATTTTTCAAACTTGCGCTAAAATGTTTTAGGTAATGTGGCACTGGTGGGTGGTAAGGAAACGTTACCATGAAAAAAGACACACAAGTGGGTGGTAGGTATTAAAAAAGTTGACTACCCCTGGTTTAGATGGAAAAAAAAGTTTGATTTGCAATCAGATCTTACGGTGTATTTACAATAGTTATTTTTTCCTGCTCTGTTAATTGAAAGCGTATTGCATATCTGAGGCTGTTGTAGACCATTAACATCAGAATTTCTAAATTAAACACACTGTGCAATGAGGGAAGATTTACATTTTACTTTTTTAGTTGGCATGTAGGTGTCAGGGGTCTGGTCAGGAAGGGGTGCTGACCAGTGCAGCAATCTCTATAGGGTGGAACCTAGAATGCAAATAAACCCATATACACACAAATTTAGGTAAAAACCAAGTGTATTTATATTTACAAGGAAGACAATAAAATCAAATATAAGAACACATAACTGAATGTAAGAGAAAGGTCTCTGGATACAGGGAAGCATAGGCGGGGCAGCTATCACAGGAACACATGATAGGCGGGGCAGCCAGCACAGGAACGCAGGATAGGCGAGGCAGCTATCACAGGAACGCGGGATAGGTGAGGCAGCTATCACAGGAACGCAGGATAGACAGGCAGCTATCACAGGAACGCAGGATAGACAGGCAGCTATCACAGGAACGCAGGATAGGCGAGGCAGCTATCACAGGAACGCAGGATAGACAGGCAGCTATCACAGGAACGCAGGATAGACGAGGCAGCTATCACAGGAACGCAGGATAGACAGGCAGCTATCACAGGAACGCAAGATAGGCGAGGCAGCTAACACAGGAACGCGGGATAGGCGAGGCAGCTATCACAGGAACGCGGGATAGGCGAGGCAGCTATCACAGGAACGCGGGATAGGCGAGGCAGCTATCACAGGAACGCAAGATAGGCGAGGCAGCTAACACAGGAACGCGGGATAGGCGAGGCAGCTATCACAGGAACGCGGGATAGGCAAGGCAGCTATCACAGGAACGCGGGATAGGCGAGGCAGCTATCACAGGAATGCGGGATAGGCGGGGCAGCCAGCACAGGAATGCAGGATAGGCGAGGAAGCTAGCACAGGAACACGGGATAGGCAAGCAGCTAGCACAGGAACGCAGGCATCTAGCTCAGATATACAGAACAAAAGGACCAGATCAACAACATTATTAGCATTAATGAACTGCAAACAAGAAGGGGCGAGGCTCAACTAAACAGGGAGAAGAGAATTACAAAGTAATGTCAGCTGGGAACAGAATGAGATCTTAGTCTGGGTGCAGCAGACTGAAATAGCACCGCAGACAGGTAATGGCACTATGAGGTACTGCACCAGACTGAGAGTACACCAAACCTTGACAGCAGGGTCTGTGTGAGTTTGGAGATGTGTCTAAGATTGTATAAACAAACCAATTTACAGCTGCACTGTCACTCCCACCCCTCCTGCAAATATAGTATTTCATAAAGATATAATCTTTCTGAAATACTCATACTAACTGTGTTAGCATTTCACTGAAATTTTAACTAAATCAAAAGATTCTGTATAATATACTTTATATCTCAGTATATTTCCTATGTCTGACATTTCTAGACACTGGGCGGAGCCTCCACTGTCTAGAAGTGCAATCTACCAGCCGTCACTAGGGACAGCTGCAGAGATAGTAGCTGTGTCTGTATAGACCTTAATGCATGCGCAAGGGTACAGCAGCAGTGATGCAATCGAGGACCTGCCAGAAGAACATAGCGGTGCCCATGAGGGATAGGTTACAGTAAGTAAATCATACCTTTCCCTGCTCCCCCTTCAGTCTCCAGACCACAAGTGGCTATGTCACCATTGGGTGACACTGCCGCTTTAACTGCTAAAAGGCAGAGAATTGAGCAGTGACACTGCAGGGGCATGATCTATACACCGAAACAGCTTCATTAAGCTAAAGTTGTAGTATGTGAGTGGGTGTCTGTGTGTAAGTTTATCATTATAAATATCTGTTTTTATTCCCTCTGCAGGGACTGTCATTTCATTACTTTGCCTGTCCAGCATTAGTCCAGCATGGTGCCAGATGATGAACGACTCACAGGATCTGTCTTCGTTCACTTTGAGGAATTCAACCCAAACAACAAATGAAACAAGTTTGGATCTTGCAGAATCCTTTGGAAATAAATACAATATCTACATAGGGCTTTTATTGGGAATCAGTTCCAGTCTGTTCATTGGCTCCAGTTTCATAATGAAAAAAAAAGGCCTTTTGCGATTGGCTGAAAAAGGGATCACCAGAGCAGGTGAGCAGAAAAACATGTTTGTTCATGATAAGATAAGAAACGTTTGAGCCATTCACTCTTGTGCAAGAGAAAGGTGACACTAATACAGTAATTATATTTCTATTTTTATGTGGGCATTGAGCTACAAATCAAAGGCTATAAATGCTGATATACTCAATGAATGAGAATTTCGAGATTTCCTTTAAGCTTTATTGATCACAGCACGTGATAATGGATCATTTGTCTGGGAATGATGGGAGAGGTAATCAACATATTTCAGGTGATTCTGCTTTGTACTGCAATATTAACCCAATCAGGTTCCTATTTACCTAACATCTGGTAGGCTGCGGGACTACCAGCCTTGAACTGTATGTGATATTGGATTTATTTTGCAGTAAAGTATTTATTTACACCAGGAAACGTTACTAGGATGTGTATTGGAACCTGCAGTGACGGTATAACCCAAAGGTGGGATTTTTGTACTGTTTGAAGGGTAACGTCCAGCACCCAAATATTAGATGCATTAGATAAATTAGGTTACAGTTAGATCAGTTTTGCTGCATATAAGTTAATCCTTTTTCCAGACACTGTAAAACGTTTCTGTGTCTGTGCTTACACTGACCATTTTATGAATTAAAAGCAGATTTTACCTAGACCAATGTTCACTTTTTCTAAAGTTCACCGGTTAGTATTTCCAAGAGAGTTATGTTCAGCTCCCTTTAAATGTTGCAAGGTATAATAAATGTGTCTTTCTGTTTGAGAATTGCTGGAGTAGTCATGTCTTTGGGGTGACAAGTTTCACATTGTTCTGTCTCTGTTACAAGCCCTTTTTTTTTTACATATTGAATGCAATTCACTGCTAGTCGTAAACATCCCAAACTTTATTTAATATTACAAATATTAATTTGTTTTTATTACAAACTCACATAATAGTAGGTTGAGTAATTTTGTTTTTTTTTGTACTTACAATGACATTAGTTGTAAACCAGCTAGAAGAACCTATTAATATAGCTGTTACATGCATTTAATTTTGTTTGGTTTCAGAATAATCTTGTAAAAATTCGACATATAGGCATCTGACCACATAGAACATGGACAATAGGTATGAAAAACTCTCTTTGGCCAGACTTAATTTGGAACCCTTGTTTATCAGGGGCACACAGTGATATTTAATAGGGCACTTCTATATAGCATACCACTCCTGCACTTAATGCAATACTCGTTCCTATGCCATCCCTGCGCATCACAGGATTTTGTCACAGGCTGATCTGCTCAATTCATACCACTACATACCATCCCAGATACTGTATCACTTTTTTATCATCAAAAGGACACTTCACTGCCCAAATTAAAATAAAATTAAATTAAAACACTGTTTAGTAGCTATACTAAACATACCTTCATTCAAATATATTTTTTTTCATTAGGGTATATCTAAAAACTACTTGCTAAAGCTGCAGATCTTATCTGCAGCCTTTGCAAGCCTTCCTTTTCTAACCCCGCCCAGACTCTCTGTGGCTGTCCAATCACAGGCTTCCTAATGCAGCTCAATGAGAAATCTTTGCAAGGCAGATGCCCGAGCAATTGCTGCCTCTTGAGTTTAGCTCCATTGAGATAACCAAACCAGGTAGTAAGCGACCAGTTGTCTGATTGACAGCCAGGAGAGTGTAAAAAGGTAGATTTATATAAAAGAACATTTCTATTTAAATCACACATTTGTAAAATGAAAACACTCTACACACATAAAGTTCTTCAGCAAGCTGGAGTCTTGAGTGTACCTTAAATGCATTGCTCTCATGCTAAACTGCAGCTCTCTTTTAATCCCTATTAATCCATACCACCTCACAGTTCTCAACGCTCCTGTAATCCATACTGCTCCCAAACCATACCACACACTGTAGCTCTCCCGTAATATATACTGCTCCTTCCCAAAGGTAAGGAGGCTGGGGGGGTTAAAGTGGAAAAAAAAGAAAAGTGTTAATGTGAGTGACTGTTAGTGAGTGTGTGTGTGTGTCTGTTAGTGAGTGTGAGTGTGTCTGTTAGTGAGTGTGAGTGTGTGTGTGTCTGTTAGTGAGTGTGTGTGTGTCTGTTAGTGAGTGTGTGTCTTAGTGAGTGTGTGTGTGTGTCTGTTAGTTACATAGTTACATAGTTAGATAGCTGAAAAGAGACTTGCGTCCATCAAGTTCAGCCTTCCTCACACCTGTTTTTTGCTGTTGATCCAAAAGGCAAAAAAAAAAAAAAAAAAAAAAACCCAGTTTGAAGCACAATTTTGCAACAAGCTAGGACAAAAAATTCCTTCTTGACCCCAGAATGGCAGTCAGATTTATCCTTGAATCAAGCAGTTATTACCCTACATTGAAAGATTATATCCTTGAATATTCTGTCTTTGCAAGTATGCATCTAGTAGCTGTTTGAACATCTGTATGGACTCTGATAAAACCACTTCTTCAGGCAGAGAATTCCACATCCTGATTGTTCTTACAGTAAAAAAACCTTTCCTTTGCCTTAGACGAAATCTTCTTTCTTCCAGTCTAAACGCATGGCCTCGTGTCCTATGTAAAGTCCGGTTTGTGAATAGATTTCCACACAATGGTTTGTATTGGCCCCGAATATATTTGTATAATGTTATCATATCCCCTCTCAGGCGACGTTTTTCTAAACTAAATAGGTTTAAATTTGTTAACCTTTCTTCATAGCTGATATGTTCCATTCCTTTTATTAATTTTGTAGCCCGCCTCTGCACTTTTTCTAGTGCCATGATGTCCTTCTTTAGAACAGGTGACCAAAATTAGTGTGTGTGTGTGTTTGTTAGTGTGTGTGTCTGTTAGTGTGTGTGTGTGTGTCTGTTAGTGTGTGTGTGTCTGTTAGTGTGTGTGTGTGTGTCTGTTAGTGTGTGTGTGCGTGTGTGTGTCTGTTAGTGTGGGTGTCTGTTAGTGTGTTTGCCTGTGAGTGTGTGTGTCTGACTGTGTGTGTCTTTTAGTGTGTGTCTGACTGTGTGTGTCTGTTAGTGTGTGTGTTTGCCTGTGAGTGTGTGTGTGTGTATGTTAGTGAGTGTGTGTGTCTGCTAGTTTGTGTCTGCTAGTGAGTGAGTGTGTGTCTGTTAGTGTGTGTCTGTTAGTGTGTGTGTTTGTCTGTTACTGAGTGTGTGTTTGTCTGTTACTGAGTGTGAGTTTGTCTGTTAGTGTGTGTGTTTCTGTTAGCGAGTGTGTGTTTCTGTTAGCTAGTGTATGCGTATCTGTCAGTGAATGTGTGTGTGTGTATTTAGAATGCGGGGCGGGGTAAAGGTTGGGTGGGGGTGGCGCGCGGGGGGCGCCTGAGTTTTGTGCTGCCTAGGGCAGCACAAAACCAGGATACACCACTGCCTGTAATCCATACTGCTCCCAAACCATACCACACACTGTAGCTCTCCTGTGATATATACTGCTCCCAAACCATACCACACACTGTAGCTCTCCTGTAATATATACTGCTCCCAAACCATACCACATGCTGCAGCTCCCCTCTAATATATACTGCTCTCAAACCATACCACATACTGCAGCTCTCCTGTAATACATACTGCTCCCAAACCATACCACATACTGCAGCTCTCCTGTAATCCATGCTGCTCCCAAACCATACCACACACTGTAGCTCTCCTGTGATATATACTGCTCCCAAACCATACCACATGCTGCAGCTCCCCTCTAATATATACTGCTCTCAAACCATACCACATACTGCAGCTCTCCTGTAATCCATACTGCTCCCAAACCATACCACACACTGTAGCTCTCCTGTGATATATACTGCTCCCAACCCATACCACATACTGCAGCTCTCCTGTAATCCATACTGCTCCCAAACCATACCACATACTGCAGCTCTCCTGTAATCCATACTGCTCCCAAACCGTACCACACACTGTAGCTCTCCTGTGATATATACTGCTCCCAAACCATACCGCAAGCTGCAGCTCCCCTCTAATATATACTGCTCTCAAACCATACCACATACTGCAGCTCTCCTGTAATCCATACTGCTCCCAAACCATACCACACACTGTAGCTCTCCTGTGATATATACTGCTCCCAACCCATACCACATACTGCAGCTCTCCTGTAATCCATACTGCTCCCAAACCATACCACATACTGCAGCTCTCCTGTAATCCATACTGCTCCCAAACCGTACCACACACTGTAGCTCTCCTGTGATATATACTGCTCCCAAACCATACCGCAAGCTGCAGCTCCCCTCTAATATATACTGCTCTCAAACCATACCACATACTGCAGCTCTCCTGTAATCCATACTGCTCCCAAACCATACCACACACTGTAGCTCTCCTGTGATATATACTGCTCCCAAACCATACCTACTGCAGCTCTCCTGTAATCCATACTGCTCCCAAACCATACCACATACTGCAGCTCTCCTGTAATATATACTGCTTCCAAACCATACCACATACTGCAGCTCCCCTGTAATCCATACTGCTCCCAAACCATACCACATACTGCAGCTCTCCTGTAATATATACTGCTTCCAAACCATACCACATACTGCAGCTCTCCTATAATCTATACTGCATCCCAAACCATACCACATACTGCAGCTCTCCTGTAATCCATACTGCTCCCAAACCATACCACATACTGCAGCCCTCCTGTAATACATACTGCTCCCAAACCATACCACATACTGCAGCTCTCCTGTAATCCATACTGCTCCCAAACCATACCACATACTGCCTGTATCTAGTTTTTATACAGATTACATTTTTTATTGCAGTAGCAGTGACTCCATTCTCTGCTGCCCATTTGCAGAGCTGCATGCTGATGCTTTAAGTGTGTGCCTCCAGCCTATGTACTGCAAGGTGGCACTAAACAGCAGTCGTAAAATGATACCTATCTGCATAAACCCACGTGTTTCACTAAGTTCAACATGCAAAACCGTGTTTGTTAAACAAAGGTTAAAATAAGAGTTCAATAAAAAAAAATCTCTGTTGGCATGAGAGTCAACCTAATGTAGGGGCTGTTGGTGTTGAAGCTCCAGGCCACACACTGCAAGAAGCCCACGCTCCTAGATTTCTGTTTGGGATTCTCTTTTTGTGT